>NW_027477576.1:0-64744 GCF_051020955.1 Megalopta genalis | reverse complement strand
GCGATGTAGAAGGATTAGCTTCAAATCCAAGCGAACCAAATGATTGAGCTTCAAACACGTGGGATATATGTGATATAGCTTCAAATGCAGGCGAAACAAACGAGTTAGCTTCAAATCTAAGCGAATCACATGATTTAGCTTCAAATCAATGCGATGTAGAAGGATTAGCTTCAAATCCAAGCGAAGCAAATGATTTAGCATCAGATACTTGCGATATAACTGATGTAGCTTCAAATGCAGGTGAAACAAACGAGTTAGCATCAAATCCATGCAAAACACATGATTTAGCTGACAAATCAAAGCGATGTAGAAGGTATAGCTTCAAATCCAAGCGAAACACATGATTTCGCTTCAAATGAATGCGATATAGAAGGTTTAGCTTCAAATCCATGCGAAACAAATGATTTAGCTTCAAACACTTGTGATATAAGTGATATAGCTGCAAATGCAGACGATTCAACGGGGTAGCTTCAAAAGCCATGCGATACATATCATTTTGCTTCAAATCGATACGATGTAGAAGGTTTAGCTTCAAATCCAAGCGAAACAAATGATTTAGCATCAAACACTTCGGATATATGTGATATAGCTTCAAATGCAGGAGAAACAAACGAGGTAGCATCAAATCCATGCGAAACACATAATTTATCTTCAAATCAATGCGATGTAGAAGGTTTAGCTTCAAATCCATGCGAAACAAATGATTTAGCTTCAAACACTTGTGATATAAGTGATATAGCTGCAAATGCAGACGATTCAAACGGGGTAGCTTCAAAAGCCATGCGATACATATCATTTTGCTTCAAATCGATACGATGTAGAAGGTTTAGCTTCAAATCCAAGCGAAACAAATGATTTAGCATCAAACACTTCGGATATATGTGATATAGCTTCAAATGCAGAGAAACAAACGAGGTAGCATCAAATCCATGCGAAACACATAATTTATCTTCAAATCAATGCGATGCAGAAGGTTTAGCTTCAAATCCATGCGAATCAAATGATTTAGCTTCAGATACTTGCGATATAAGTGATATAGCATCAAATGCAGGCGAAACGAACGAGTTAGCATGAAATCCAAGCAAAACACATGATTTATCTTCAAATCAATGCGATGTAGAAGGATAAGCTTCAAATCCAAGCGAAACACATGATTTAACTTCAAACCAATGCTATGTAGAAGGTTTAGCTTCAAATCCATGCGATACAAATGATTTAGCTTTAGATACTTGCGATATAAGTGATATATGCTTCAAATGCAGGAGAAACAAACGAGTTAGCTTTAATTCCAAGCAGAACACATTATTAAGCTTCAAATCAATGCTATGTAGAAGGTTTAACTTCAAATCCAGGCGACACAAATGATTTAGCTTTAGATACTTGCGATATAAGTGATATAGCTTCAATTGTAGAGGAAACAAACGAGTTAGCTTCAAATCCATGCAAAACACTTGATTTAGCTTCAAATCAATGATATATGGAAGGTTTAGCTTCAAATCGATGCGACACAAATGATTTAGCATCAGATTGTTCCGATATAAGTGATATAGCTACAAATGTACGGGGAAACAAACGAGTTAGCTTCATATCCAAGCAAAACACATTGTTAGGCTTCAAACCAATGCTATGTAGAAGGTTTTGCTTCAAATCCATGCAAAACAAATGATTTAGCTTTAGATACTTGCGATATAAGTGATATATGCTTCAAATGCAGGGAAACAAACGAGTTAGCTTTAATTCCAAGCAAAACACATTATTAAGCTTCAAATCAATGCTATGTAGAAGGTTTAACTTCAAATCCAGGTGACACAAATGATTTAGCTTTAGATACTTGCGATATAAGTGATATAGCTTCAATTGTAGAGGAAACAAACGAGTTAGCTTCAAATTCATGCAAAACACATGATTTAGCTTCAAAACAATGCGATATAGAAGGATTAGCTTCAAATCCAAGCGAACCATATAATTGAGCTTCAAACACGTGGGATATATGTGATGTAGCTTCAAATGCAGGCGAAACAAACGAGTTAGCTTCAAATCCAAACGAATCACATGATTTAGCTTCAAATCAATGCGATGTAGAAGGTTTAGCTTCAAATCCATGCGAAACAAATGATTTAGCTTCAAACGCTTGCGATATAAGTGATATAGCATCAAATACAGGCGAAACGAACGAGTTAGATTCAAATCCATGCGAAACACATGATTTAGCTGCAATCAATTCGATGTAGAAGGTTTAGCTTCA
Organism: Megalopta genalis; assembly: GCF_051020955.1. Classification (NCBI taxonomy): domain Eukaryota; kingdom Metazoa; phylum Arthropoda; class Insecta; order Hymenoptera; family Halictidae; genus Megalopta; species Megalopta genalis. Next base: position 62,499 of record NW_027477576.1, on the reverse strand, counting down.
AATCCATACGAAACAAATGATTTAGCATCAGATACTTGCGATATAACTGATGTAGCTTCAAATGCAGGTGAAACAAACGAGTTAGCATCAAATCCATGCAAAACACATGATTTAGCTGACAAATCAAAGCGATTGTAGAAGGTGTAGCTTCAAATCCAAGCGAAACACATGATTTCGCTTCAATGAATGCGATATAGAAGGTTTAGCTTCAAATCCATGCGAAACAAATGATTTAGCTTCAATCACTTGTGATATAAGTGATATAGCTGCAAATGCAGACGATTCAAACGGGGTAGCTTCAAAAGCCATGTGATACATATCATTTTGCTTCAAATCGATACGATGTAGAAGGTTTAGCTTCAAATCCAAGCGAAACACATGATTTAGCTTCAAATCAATGCGATGTAGAAGGTTTAGCTTCAAATCCACGAGAAACAAATGATTTAGCTTTAGATACTTGCGTTATAAGTGAAATATGCTTCAAATGCAGGGGAAACAAACGAGTTAGCTTTAATTCCAAGCAAAACACATTATTAAGCTTCAAATCAATGCTATGTAGAAGGTTTAACTTCAAATCCAGGCGACACAAATGATTTAGCTTTAGATACTTGCGATATAAGTGATATAGCTTCAATTGTAGAGGAAACAAACGAGTTAGCTTCAAATTCATGCAAAACACATGATTTAGCTTCAAATCAATGCGATGTAGAAGGATTAGCTTCAAATCCAAGCGAACCAAATGATTGCGCTTCAAACACTTGGGATATATGTCATATAGCTTCAATGCAGACGAACCAAACGAGTTAGCTTCAAATCCATGCGAAACACATGATTTAGCTGCAAATCAATGCGATGTAGAAGGTTTAGCTTGAAATCCATGCGAAACAAATGATTTATCTTCAGATACTTGGGATAGAAGTGATATACCTTCAAATGCAGACGAAACAAACGAGTTAGCTTCAAATCCAAGCGAAACACATGATTTCGCTTCAAATGAATGCGATATAGAAGGTTTAGCTTCAAATCCATGCGAAACAAATGATTTAGCTTCAAACACTTGTGATATAATTGATATAGCTGCAAATGCAGACGATTCAAACGGGGGTAGCTTCAAAAGCCATGCGATACATATCATTTTGCTTCAAATTGTTACGATGTAGAAGGTTTAGCTTCAAATCCAAGCGAAACACATGATTTAACTTCAAACCAATGCTATGTAGAAGGTTTAGCTTCAAATCCATGCGAAACAAATGATTTAGCTTTAGATACTTGCGATATAAGTGATATATGCTTCAAATGCAGGGGAAACAAACGAGGTAGCATCAAATCCATGCGAAACACATAATTTATCTTCAAATCAATGCGATGTAGAAGGTTTAGCTTCAATCCATGCGAAACAAATGATTTAGCTTCAAACACTTGTGATATAAGTGATATAGCTGCAAATGCAGACGAATCAAATGGGATAGCTTCAAAATCCATGCGATACATATCATGTAGCTTCAAATCGATATGGTGTAGAAGGTTTAGCTTCAAATCCATGCGAAACAAATTATTTAGCTTCAACGCTTGCGATATTAGTGATATAGCATCAAATGCAGGCGAAACGAACGAGTTAGATTCAAATCCATGCGAAACACATGATTTAGCTGCAAATCAATGCGATGTAGAAGGTTTAGCTTCAAATCCATGCGAAACAAATGATTTAGCTTCAAACGCTTGCGATATAAGTGATATAGCATCAAATACAGGCGAAACGAACGAGTTAGATTCAAATCCATGCGAAACACATGATTTAGCTGCAAATCAATTCGATGTAGAAGGTTTAGCTTCAAATCCATACGAAACAAATGATTTAGCATCAGATACTTGCGATATAACTGATGTAGCTTCAAATGCAGGTGAAACAAACGAGTTAGCATCAAATCCATGCAAAACACATGATTTAGCTGACAAATCAAAGCGATGTAGAAGGTGTAGCTTCAAATCAAGCGAAACACATGATTTCGCTTCAAATGAATGCGATATAGAAGGTTTAGCTTCAAATCCATGCGAAACAAATGATTTAGCTTCAATCAATTGTGATATAAGTGATATAGCTGCAAATGCAGACGATTCAAACGGGGTAGCTTCAAAAGCCATGTGATACATATCATTTTGCTTCAAATCGATACGATGTAGAAGGTTTAGCTTCAAATCCAAGCGAAACACATGATTTAGCTTCAAATCAATGCGATGTAGAAGGTTTAGCTTCAAATCCACGAGAAACAAATGATTTAGCTTTAGATACTTGCGTTATAAGTGAAATATGCTTCAAATGCAGGGGAAACAAACGAGTTAGCTTTAATTCCAAGCAAAACACATTATTAAGCTTCAAATCAATGCTATGTAGAAGGTTTAACTTCAAATCCAGGCGACACAAATGATTTAGCTTTAGATACTTGCGATATAAGTGATATAGCTTCAATTGTAGAGGAAACAAACGAGTTAGCTTCAAATTCATGCAAAACACATGATTTAGCTTCAAATCAATGCGATGTAGAAGGATTAGCTTCAAATCCAAGCGAACCAAATGATTGCGCTTCAAACACTTGGGATATATGTCATATAGCTTCAAATGCAGACGAACCAAACGAGTTAGCTTCAAATCCATGCGAAACACATGATTTAGCTGCAAATCAATGCGATGTAGAAGGTTTAGCTTGAAATCCATGCGAAACAAATGATTTATCTTCAGATACTTGGGATAGAAGTGATATACCTTCAAATGCAGACGAAACAAACGAGTTAGCTTCAAATCCAAGCGAAACACATGATTTCGCTTCAAATGAATGCGATATAGAAGGTTTAGCTTCAAATCCATGCGAAACAAATGATTTAGCTTCAAACACTTGTGATATAATTGATATAGCTGCAAATGCAGACGATTCAAACGGGGTAGCTTCAAAAGCCATGCGATACATATCATTTTGCTTCAAATTGTTACGATGTAGAAGGTTTAGCTTCAAATCCAAGCGAAACACATGATTTAACTTCAAACCAATGCTATGTAGAAGGTTTAGCTTCAAATCCATGCGAAACAAATGATTTAGCTTTAGATACTTGCGATATAAGTGATATATGCTTCAAATGCAGGGGAAACAAACGAAGGTAGCATCAAATCCATGCGAAACACATAATTTATCTTCAAATCAATGCGATGTAGAAGGTTTAGCTTCAAATCCATGCGAAACAAATGATTTAGCTTCAAACACTTGTGATATAAGTGATATAGCTGCAAATGCAGACGAATCAAATGGATAGCTTCAAAATCCATGCGATACATATCATGTAGCTTCAAATCGATATGGTGTAGAAGGTTTAGCTTCAAATCCATGCGAAACAAATTATTTAGCTTCAAACGCTTGCGATATAAGTGATATAGCATCAAATGCAGGCGAAACGAACGAGTTAGATTCAAATCCATGCGAAACACATGATTTAGCTGCAAATCAATGCGATGTAGAAGGTTTAGCTTCAAATCCATGCGAAACAAATGATTTAGCTTCAAACGCTTGCGATATAAGTGATATAGCATCAAATACAGGCGAAACGAACGAGTTAGATTCAAATCCATGCGAAACACATGATTTAGCTGCAAATCAATTCGATGTAGAAGGTTTAGCTTCAAATCCATACGAAACAAATGATTTAGCATCAGATACTTGCGATATAACTGATGTAGCTTCAAATGCAGGTGAAACAAACGAGTTAGCATCAAATCCATGCAAAACACATGATTTAGCTGACAAATCAAAGCGATGTAGAAGGTGTAGCTTCAAATCCAAGCGAAACACATGATTTCGCTTCAAATGGAATGCGATATAGAAGGTTTAGCTTCAAATCCATGCGAAACAAATGATTTAGCTTCAATCAATTGTGATATAAGTGATATAGCTGCAAATGCAGACGATTCAAACGGGGTAGCTTCAAAAGCCATGTGATACATATCATTTTGCTTCAAATCGATACGATGTAGAAGGTTTAGCTTCAAATCGAAGCGAAACACATGATTTAGCTTCAAATCAATGCGATGTAGAAGGTTTAGCTTCAAATCCACGAGAAACAAATGATTTAGCTTTAGATACTTGCGTTATAAGTGAAATATGCTTCAAATGCAGGGGAAACAAACGAGTTTAGCTTTAATTCCAAGCAAAACACATTATTAAGCTTCAAATCAATGCTATGTAGAAGGTTTAACTTCAAATCCAGGCGACACAATGATTTAGCTTTAGATACTTGCGATATAAGTGATATAGCTTCAATTGTAGAGGGAAACAAAAACGAGTTAGCTTCAAATTCATGCAAAACACATGATTTAGCTTCAATCAATGCGATGTAGAAGGATTAGCTTCAATCCAAGCGAACCAAATGATTGCGCTTCAAACACTTGGGATATATGTCATATAGCTTCAAATGCAGACGAACCAAACGAGTTAGCTTCAAATCCATGCGAAACACATGATTTAGCTGCAAATCAATGCGATGTAGAAGGTTTAGCTTGAAATCCATGCGAAACAAATGATTTATCTTCAGATACTTGGGATAGAAGTGATATACCTTCAAATGCAGACGAAACAAACGAGTTAGCTTCAATCCAAGCGAAACACATGATTTCGCTTCAAATGAATGCGATATAGAAGGTTTAGCTTCAAATCCATGCGAAACAAATGATTTAGCTTCAAACACTTGTGATATAATTGATATAGCTGCAAATGCAGACGATTCAAACGGGGTAGCTTCAAAAGCCATGCGATACATATCATTTTGCTTCAAATTGTTACGATGTAGAAGGTTTAGCTTCAAATCCAAGCGAAACACATGATTTAACTTCAAACCAATGCTATGTAGTAGGTTTAGCTTCAAATCCATGCGAAACAATGATTTAGCTTTAGATACTTGCGATATAAGTGATATATGCTTCAAATGCAGGGGAAACAACGAGGTAGCATCAAATCCATGCGAAACACATAATTTATCTTCAAATCAATGCGATGTAGAAGGTTTAGCTTCAAATCCATGCGAAACAAATGATTTAGCTTCAAACACTTGTGATATAAGTGATATAGCTGCAAATGCAGACGAATCAAATGGGATAGCTTCAAATCCATGCGATACATATCATTTAGCTTCAATCGATATGGTGTAGAAGGTTTAGCTTCAAATCCATGCGAAACAAATTATTTAGCTTCAAACGCTTGCGATATAAGTGATATAGCATCAAATGCAGGCGAAACGAACGAGTTAGATTCAAATCCATGCGAAACACATGATTTAGCTGCAAATCAATGCGATGTAGAAGGTTTAGCTTCAAATCCATGCGAAACAAATGATTTAGCTTCAAACGCTTGCGATATAAGTGATATAGCATCAAATACAGGCGAAACGAACGAGTTAGATTCAAATCCATGCGAAACACATGATTTAGCTGCAAATCAATTCGATGTAGGAAGGTTTAGCTTCAAATCCATACGAAACAAATGATTTAGCATCAGATACTTGCGATATAACTGATGTAGCTTCAAATGCAGGTGAAACAAACGAGTTAGCATCAAATCCATGCAAAACACATGATTTAGCTGACAAATCAAAGCGATGTAGAAGGTGTAGCTTCAAATCCAAGCGAAACACATGATTTCGCTTCAAATGAATGCGATATAGAAGGTTTAGCTTCAAATCCATGCGAAACAAATGATTTAGCTTCAATCAATTGTGATATAAGTGATATAGCTGCAAATGCAGACGATTCAAACGGGGTAGCTTCAAAAGCCATGTGATACATATCATTTTGCTTCAAATCGATACGATGTAGAAGGTTTAGCTTCAAATCCAAGCGAAACACATGATTTAGCTTCAAATCAATGCGATGTAGAAGGTTTAGCTTCAAATCCACGAGAAACAAATGATTTAGCTTTAGATACTTGCGTTATAAGTGAAATATGCTTCAAATGCAGGGGAAACAAACGAGTTAGCTTTAATTCCAAGCAAAACACATTATTAAGCTTCAAATCAATGCTATGTAGAAGGTTTAACTTCAAATCCAGGCGACACAAAATGATTTAGCTTTAGATACTTGCGATATAAGTGATATAGCTTCAATTGTAGAGGAAACAAACGAGTTAGCTTCAATTCATGCAAAACACATGATTTAGCTTCAAATCAATGCGATGTAGAAGGATTAGCTTCAAATCCAAGCGAACCAAATGATTGAGCTTCAAACACTTGGGATATATGTGATATAGCTTCAAATGCAGACGAACCAAACGAGTTAGCTTCAAATCCATGCGAAACACATGATTTAGCTGCAAATCAATGCGATGTAGAAGGTTTAGCTTGAAATCCATGCGAAACAAATGATTTATCTTCAGATACTTGGGATAGAAGTGATATACCTTCAAATGCAGACGAAACAAACGAGTTAGCTTCAAATCCAAGCGAAACACATGATTTCGCTTCAAATGAATGCGATATAGAAGGTTTAGCTTCAAATCCATGCGAAACAAATGATTTAGCTTCAAACACTTGTGATATAATTGATATAGCTGCAAATGCAGACGATTCAAACGGGGTAGCTTCAAAAGCCATGCGATACATATCATTTTGCTTCAAATTGTTACGATGTAGAAGGTTTAGCTTCAAATCCAAGCGAAACACATGATTTAGCTTCAAATCAATGCGATGTAGAAGGTTTAGCTTGAAATCCATGCGAAACAAATGATTTATCTTCAAACACTTGGGATTTAAGTGATATATCTTCAAATGCAGACGAAACAAACGAGTTAGCTTCATTCCAAGCGAATCACATGATTTAGCTTCAAATCGATGCGATGTAGAAGGTTTAGCTTCAAATCCATGCGAAACAAATGATTTAGCATCAGATACTTGCGATATAAGTGATATAGCTTCAAATGCAGGAAAAACATACGAGTTAGCTTCAAATCCATGCAAAACACATGATTAAGATTCAAATCAATGCTATGTAGAAGGTTTAGCTTCAAATCCATGCGACACAAATGATTTTGCTTCAGATAATGGCGATATAAGTGATATAGCTTCAAGTGCAGGGAAAACATACGAGTTAGCTTCAAATCCATGCAAAACACATGATTTAGCTTCAAGTCAATGCGACGTAGAAGGTTTAGCTTCAAATTCATGCGAAACAAGTGATTTAGCATACGATACTTGCGATATAAGTGATATAGCTTCGAATGCAGACGAATCAAACGAGTTAGCTTCAAAATCCATGCGATACAAATCATTTAGCTTCAAATCGATGCGAATTATTAAGACATAGCTTCAAATCTATGCGAAACACATGATTTAGCTGCAAATCAATGCGATGTAGAAGGTTCAGCTTCAAATCCATGCGAAACAAATGATTTAGCTTCAAATCAATTCGAAGTAGTAGGATTAGCTTCAATCCATGCGATACAATTGATTTAGCATCAGATACTTGCGATATAAGTGATACAGCTCAAATGCAGACGAAACAAACGAGTTAGCTTCCAATCCAAGCGCAACACACGATTTAGCATTAAATCAATGCGATGTAGATGGTTTAGCTTGAAATCCATTAGAAACAAATGATTTATCCTCAAACAATTGGGATTTAAGTGATACATCCTCAAATGCAGACGAAACAAACGAGTTAGCTTCCAATCCAAGCGAATCACATGATTTAGCTTCAAATCAATGCGATGTAGAAAGTTTAGCTTCAAATCCATGCGAAAAAAATGATTTAGCTTCAGATACTAGCGATACAAGTGAGATAGCTTCAAATGCAGACGGAAACAAACGAGATAGCTTCATATCCATGCGAAACACATGATTTAGCTTTAAATCAATACGATGTAGAAGGATTAGCTTCAAATCCATGCGAAACGAATGATTTAGATTCAAACACTTGGGATATAAGTGATATAGTTTCAAATGCAGACGGAAACAAACGAGTTAGCTTCATATCCAAGCGAAACACATGACTTAGCTGCAAAATCAATGCTATGTAGAAGGTTTAGCTTCATATCCATGAGACACAATGATTTAGCTTCAGATACTAGCGATATAAGTGGTATAGCTTCAAATGCAGACGAAACAACCGAGTTAGCTTCAAATTCAAGGGAATCACATGATTTAGCTTCAAAGCAATGCGATGTATGAAGGTTTAGCTTCAATCCGTGCGAAACAAATGATTTAACTTCAGATACTTGCGATATACGTGATACAGCTTCAAATGCAGACGAAACAAACGGGTTAGCTTCCAATCCAATCGCAACACATGATTTAGCATTAAATCAATGCGATGTAGATGGTTTAGCTTGAAATCCATTAGAAACAAATGATTTATCTTCAAACAATTGGGATTTAAGTGATATATCCTCAAATGCAGACGAAACAAACGAGTTAGCTTCCAATCCAAGCGAATCACATGATTTAGCTTCAAATCAATGCGATGTAGAAAGTTTAGCTTCAAATCCATGCGAAAAAAATGATTTAGCTTCAGATACTAGCGATATAAGTGATTTAGCTTTAAATTCAGACGAAACTAACGAGTTAGCTTCAAATCCATGCGAAACACACGATTAAGCTTCAAATCAATGCTATGTAGAAGGAATAGCTTCAAATCCTTGTGACACAAATGATTTAGCTTCAGATACTTGCGATGCGAGTGAGATAGCTTCAAATGCAGACGGAAACAAACGAGATAGCTTCATATCCATGCGAAACTCATGATTTAGCTTTAAATCAATACGATGTAGAAGGATTAGCTTCAAATCCATGCGAAACAAATGATTTAGCTTCAAACACTTGGGATATAAGTGATATAGTTTCAAATGCAGACGGAAACAAACGAGTTAGCTTCATATCCAAGCGAAACACATGACTTAGCTGCAAATCAATGCGATGTAGAAGGTTTAGCTTCAAATTCATGCGAAACAAATGATTTAGCATAAGATACTTGCGATATAAGTGATAGAGCTTCATATGCAGTCGAAACAAACAAGTTACCTTCAAATACATGCAAAACACATGATTAAGCTTCAAATCAATGCTATGTAGAAGGTTTAGTTTCAAATCCATGCGACACAAATGATTTAGCTTCAGATACTTGCGATCTGAATGATATAGCTTCAAATGCAGATTAAACATACGAGTTTGCTTCATATCCAAGCAAAACACATGATTTAGCTTCAAATCTATGCGATTTAGAAGGTTTAGCTTCAAATCCATGCGACACAAATGATTGAGCTTCAAACACTTGGATATAGGTGATATAGCTTCAGCTGCAGACAAAACAAACGAGTTAGTTTCAAGTCCATGCGAAACACATGATTCAGCTGCAAATCAATGCGATGGAGAAGGTTTTAGCTTCAAATCCATGGGATTCAAAATATTTAGCTTCAAATACGTGCGATATAAGTGATATAGCTTCAAATGCAGACGGAACAAACGAGATAGCTTCATATCCATGCGAAACACATGATTTAGCTTTAAATCAATACGATGTAGAAGGATCAGCTTCAAATCCATGCGAAACATATGATTAGCTTCAAACACTTGGGATATAAGTGATATAGTTTCAAATGCAGACGGAAACAAACGAGTTAGCTTCAAATCCAAGCGAAACACATGACTTAGCTGCAAATCAATGCTATGTAGAAGGTTTAGCTTCAAATCCAATGCGAAACAAATGATTTAGCATCAGATACTTGCGATATAAGTGATATAGCTTCAAATGCAGGAAAAACATACGAGTTAGCTTCAAATCCATGCAAAACACATGATTAAGCTTCAAATCAATGCTATGTAGAAGGTTTAGCTTCAAATCCATGCGACACAAATGATTTTGCTTCAGATACTTGCGATATAAGTAATATAGCATCAAGTGCAGGGAAAACATACGAGTTAGCTTCAAATCCATGCAAAACACATGATTTAGCTTCAAGTCAATGCGATTTAGAAGGTTTAGCTTCAAATCCACGCGACACAAATGATTGAGCTTCAAACACTTGGGATATAAGTGATATAGCTTCAAATGCAGTCGAAACAAACGAGTTAGCTTCAAATCCAAGAGGAACACATTATTTATCTTCAAATCAATGCGATGTAGAAGGTTTAGCTTCAAATTCATGCGAAACAAATGATTTAGCATAAGATACTTGCGATATAAGTGATAGAGCTTCATATGCAGTCGAAACAAACGAGTTACCTTCAAATACATGCAAAACACATGATTAAGCTTCAAATCAATGCTATGTAGAAGGTTTAGTTTCAAATCTATGCGACACAAATGATTTAGCTTCAGATACTTGCGATATGAATGATATAGCTTCAAATGCAGATTAAACATACGAGTTTGCTTCATATCCAAGCAAAACACATGATTTAGCTTCAAATCTATGCGATTTAGAAGGTTTAGCTTCAAATCCATGCGACACAAATGATTGAGCTTCAAACACTTGGGATATAGTTGATATAGCTTCAGCTGCAGACAAAACAAACGAGTTAGTTTCAAGTCCATGCGAAACACAAGATTCAGCTGCAAATCAATGCTATGGAGAAGGTTTAGCTTCAAATCCATGGGATACAAATTATTTAGCTTCAAATACTTGGGATATGCGTGATATCGCTTCAGCAGCATGCGAAACAAACGAGTTAGTTTCAAGTCCATGCGAAACACATGATTCAGCTGCAAATCAATGCGATGGAGAAGGTTTAGCTTCAAATCCATGGGATACATAATATTTAGCTTCAAATACGTGCGATATAAGTGATATAGCTTCAAATGCAGACGGAACAAACGAGTTAGCTTCAAATACAAGCGAAACACATGATTTAGCTTCAAATCAATGCGATGTAGAAGGTATAGCTTCAAATCCATGCGAAACAAATGATTTAGCATAAGATACTTGCGATATAAGTGATATAGCTTCAAATGCAGGGAAAACATACGAGTTAGCTTCAAATCCATGTAAAACACATGATTAAGCTTCAAATCAATGCTATGTAGAAGATTTATCTTCAAATCCATGAGACACAAATGATTTTGCATCAGATACTTGCGATATAAGTGATATAGCTTCAAATGCAGACGAAACTATCGAGTTAGCTTCAAATCCATGCGAATTATTAAGGATTAGCTTCAAATCTATGCGAAACACATGATTTAGCTGCAAATCAATGCGATGTAGAAGGTTCAGCTTGAAATCCATGCGAAACAAATGATTTAGCTTCAGATACTAGCGATATAAGTGATATAGCTTCAAATGCAGACGAAACTAACGAGTTAGCTCCAAATCCAAGCGAAACACATGATTTAGCTTCAAATCATTGCGATGTAGAAGGATTAGCTTCAAATCCATGCGAAGCAAATGATTGAGCTTCAAACACTTGGGATATATGTGATATAGCTTCAATGCAGACGAAACAAACGAGTTAGCTTCAAATCCATGCAAAACACACGATTTAGCTGCAAATCAGTGCTACGTAGAAGGATTAGCTTAAAATCCATGAGACACAAATGATTTAGATTCAGATACTTGCGATATAAGTGATACAGCTTCAAATGCAGACGAAATTAACGAGTTAGCTTCCAATCCAAGCGAAACACATGATTTAGCGTTAAATCAATGCGATGTAGATGGTTTAGCTTGAAATCCAATCGAAACAAATGATTTACGTTCAAACACTTGGGATATAAGTGATATAATATATCTTCAAATGCAGACGAAACAAGCGATTTAGCTTCCAATCCAAGCGAATTACATGATTTAGCTTCAAATCAATGCGATGTAGAAGGTTTAGCTTCAAATCCATGAGACACAAATGATTTTGCTTCAGATACTTCGATATTAGTGATACAGCTTCAAATGCAGATGAAATAAACGAGTTAGCATCCAACCCAAGCGAAACACACGATTTAGCTGCAAATCAATGCTATGTAGAAGGTTTAGCTTCAAATCCATGAGACACAAATGATTTAGCTTCAGATACTAGCGATATTAGTGATACAGCTGCCAATGCAGATTAAATAAACGAGTTAGCTCCAAATCCATGCGAAACACATGATTTAGCTTCAAATCAAAGCGATGTAGAAAGATTAGCTTCAAATCCATGCGAAGCAAATGATTGAGCTTCAAACACTTGGGATACATGTGATATAGCTTCAAATGCAGACGAAACAAACGAGTTAGCTTCAAATCCACGCGAAACACACGATTTAGCTGCAAATCAATGCTATGTAGAAAGTTTAGCTTCAAATCCATGAGACACAAATGATTTAGCTTCAGATACTTGCGATATAAGTGATACGGCTTCAAATGCAGACGAAACTATCGAGTTAGCTTCAAATCCATGCGAATTATTAAGGCTTAGCTTCAAATCTTTGCGAAACACATGATTTAGCTGCAAATCAATTCGAAGTAGAAGGTTTAGCTTCAAATCCATGAGACACAAATGTTTTAGCTTCAGATACTAGCGATATAAGTGGTATAGCTACAAATGCAGACGAAACAACCGAGTTAGCTTCAAATCCAAGCGAATCACATGATTCAGCTTCAAATCCATGAGACACAAATGATTTAGCTTCAGATACTTGCGATATAAGTGATACAGCTACAAATGCAGACGAAATAAACGAGTTAGCTCCAAATCCATGCGAAACACATGATTTAGCTTCAAATCAATGCGATGTAGATAGATTAGCTTCAAATCCATGCGAAGCAAATGATTGAGCTTCAAACACTTGGGATACATGTGATATAGCTTCAAATGAAGACGCAACAAACGATTTAGCTTCCAATCCAAGCGAATTACATGATTTAGCTTCAAATCAATGCGATGTAGAAAGTTTAGCTTCAAATCCATGCGAAACAAATTATTTAACTTCAGATACTAGCGATATAAGTGTTACAGCTTCAAATGCAGACGAAACTAACGAGTTAGCTTCAAATCCATGCGAAACACATGATTAAGCTTCAAATCAATGCGATGTAGATGGATTAGCTTCAAATCCATGCGAAGCAAATGATTGAGCTTCAAACACTTGGGATACATGTGATATAGCTTCAAATGAAGACGCAACAAACGAGTTAGCTTCAAATCCATGCGAAACACACGATTTAGCTGCAAATCAATGCTATGTAGAAGGATTAGCTTCAAATCCATTAGACACAAATGATTTAGCTTCAGATACTTGCGATATAAGTGATACAGCTTCAAATGCAGACGAAATAAACGAGTTAGCTTCCAATCCAAGCGAAACACATGATTTAGCATTAAATCAATGCGATGTAAAAGGTTTAGCTTGAAATCCCCGCGAAACAAATGATTTATCTTCAAACACTTGGGATATAAGTGATATATCTTCAAATGCAGACGAAACAAACGATTTAGCTTCCAATCCAAGCTAATTACATGATTTAGCTTCAAATCAATGCGATGTAGAAAGTTTAGCTTCAAATCCATGCGAAACAAATTATTTAACTTCAGATACTAGCGATATAAGTGTTACAGATTCAAATGCAGACGAAACTAACGAGTTAGCTTCAAATCCATGCGAAACACATGATTAAGCTTCAAATCAATGCTATGTAGAAGGTTTAGCTTCAAATCCTAGCGACACAAATGATTTAGCTTCAGATATTTGCGATATAAGTGACACAGCTTCAAATGCAGACAAAACTAACGAGTTAGCTTCAAATCCATGCGAAACACATGATTAAGCTTCAAATCAATGCGATGTAGCAGGATTAGCTTCAAATCCTTGCGGCACAAACGATTTAGCTTCAGATACTTGCGATATAAGTGATACAGCTGCCAATGCAGATGAAATAAACGAGTTAGCTTCCAATCCAAGCCAAACACATGATTTAGCTTTAAATCAATGCAATGTAGAAGGTTTAGCTTTAAATCCATGCGAAACAAATGATTTAGCTTCAAACACTTGGGATATAAGCAATATAGCTTCAAATGCAGACGAAACCAACGAGTTAGCTTACAATCCAAACGAATCACATAATTTAGCTTCAAATCAATTCGAAGTAGAAGGTTTAGCTTCAAATCCATGAGACACAAATGTTTTAGCTTCAGATACTAGCGATATAAGTGGTATAGCTACAAATGCAGACGAAACAACCGAGTTAGCTTCAAATCCAAGCGAATCACATGATTCAGCTTCAAATCCATGAGACACAAATGATTTAGCTTCAGATACTTGCGATATAAGTGATACAGCTACAAATGCAGACGAAATAAACGAGTTAGCTCCAAATCCATGCGAAACACATGATTTAGCTTCAAATCAATGCGATGTAGAAGGATTAGCTTCAAATCCATGCGAAGCAAATGATTGAGCTTCAAACACTTGGGATACATGTGATATAGCTTCAAATGAAGACGCAACAAACGAGTTAGCTTCAAATCCATGCGAAACACACGATTTAGCTGCAAATCAATGCTATGTAGAAGGTTTAGCTTCAAATCCATGAGACACAAATGATTTAGCTTCAAACACTTGGTATATAAGTGATATAGCTTCAAATGCAGATGAAGCAAACGAGTTAGCTTCAAAATCCATGCGATACACATCATTTAGCTTTAAATGCATCCGAAGTAGAAGGTTTAGCTTCAAATCCATGCGAAACAAATGATTTAGCTTCAAACACTTGGTATATAAGTGATATAGCTTCAAATGCAGACGAAACTAACGAGATAGCTCCAAATCAATGCGAGACACACGATTTAGCTGCAAATCAATGCTATGTAGAAGGTTTAGCTTCAAATCCTAGCGACACAAATGATTTAGCTTCAGATATTTGCGATATAAGTGATACAGCTTCAAATGCAGACGAAACTATCGAGTTAGCTTCAAATCCATGCGAATTATTAAGGCTTAGCTCCAAATCCATGCGAAACACATGATTTAGCTTCAAATCAATGCGATGTAGCAGGATTAGCTTCAAATCCATGCGAAGCAAATAATTGAGCTTAAAACTCTTGGGTTATAGGTGATATAGCTTCAACAGCATGCGAAACAAACGAGTTAGCTTCAAATCCATGCGAATCACATGAATTAGCTTCAAATCAATTCGAAGTAGAAGGTTTAGCTTCAAATCCATGAGACACAAATGTTTTAGCTTCAGATACTAGCGATATAAGTGGTATAACTACAAATGCAGACGAAACACCCGAGTTAGCTTCAAATCCAAGCGAATCACATGATTAAGCTTCAAATCAATGCTATGTAGAATGTTTAGCTTCAAATCCATGAGACACAAATGATTTAGCTTCAGATACTTGCGATATAAGTGATACAGCTTCAAATGCAGACGAAATAAACGAGTTAGCTTCCAATCCAAGCGAAACACATGATTTAGCATTAAATCAATGCGATGTAGAAGGTTTAGCTTGAAATCCACGCGAAACAAATGATTTATCTTCAAACACTTGGGATATAAGTGATATATCTTCAAATGCAGACGAAACAAACGATTTAGCTTCCAATCCAAGCTAATTACATGATTTAGCTTCAAATCAATGCGAAAGAAATGATTTAGCTTCAGATACTAGCGATATAAGTGATATACCTTCAAATGCAGACGAAACTAACGAGTTAGCTCCAAATCCATGCGAAACACATGATTTAGCTTCAAATCAATGCGATGTAGCAGGATTAGCTTCAAATCCATGCGAAACAAATGATTGAGATTCAAACTCTTGGGTTATAGGTGATATAGCTTGAACAGGCATGCGAAACAAACGAGTTAGCTTCAAATCCATGCGAAACACATGATTTAGCTTCAAATCAATTCGAAGTAGAAGGTTTAGCTTCAATCCATGAGACACAAATGATTTAGCTTCAGATGCTAGCGATATAAGTGGTATAGCTACAAATGCAGACGAAACAACCGAGTTAGCTTCAAATCCAAGCGAATCACATGATTTAGCTTCAAATCCATGAGACACAAATGATTTAGCTTCAGATACATGCGATATAAGTGATACAGCTACACGTGCAGACGAAATAAACGAGTTAGCTCCAAATCTCTGCGAAACACATGATTTAGCTTTAAATCAATGCGATGTAGAAGGTTTAGCTTCAAGTCCATGCGAACAAATGATTTAGCTGCAAACGCTTGGGATATAAGCGATATAGCTTCAAATGTAGACGAAACCAACGAGTTAGCTTCCAATCCAAGCGAATCACATAATTTAGCGTCAAATCAATTCGATGTAGAAGGTTTAGTTTCAAATGCATGCGAAACAAATGATTTAGCTTCAAACACTTGGGATATAAGTGATATAGCTTCAAATGCAGACGGAAACAAACGAGTTAGCTTCATATCCAAGCGAAACACACGATTTAGCTGCAAATCAATGCTATGTAGAAGGTTTAGCTTCAAATCCATGAGACGCAAATGATTTAGCTTCAGATAATTGCGATATAAGTGATACAGCTACAAATGCAGATTAAATAAACGAGTTAGCTCCAAATCCATGCGAAACACATGATTTAGCTTCAAATCAATGCGATGTAGAAGGATTAGCTTCAAATCCATGCGAAGCAAATGATTGAGCTTCAAACACTTGGGATACATGTGATATAGCTTCAAATGCAGACGAAACAAACGAGTTAGCTTCAATCCACGCGAAACACACGATTTAGCTGCAAATCAATGCTATGTAGAAGGTTTAGCTTCAAATCCATGAGACACAAATGATTTAGCTTCAGATACTTGCGATATAAGTGATACGGCTTCAAATGCAGACGAAACTATCGAGTTAGCTTCAAATCCATGCGAATTATTAAGGCTTAGCTTCAAATCTATGCGAAACACATGATTTAGCTGCAAATCAATGCGATGTAGAAGGTTCAGCTTGAAATCCATGCGAATCAAATGATTTAGCTTCAGATACTAGCGATATAAGTGATATAGCTTCAAATGCAGACGAAACTAACGAGTTAGCTCCAAATCCATGCGAAACACATGATTAAGCTTCAAATCAATGCTATGTAGAAGGTTTAGCTTCAAATCATGAGACACAAATGATTTAGCTTCAGATAATTGCGATATAAGTGATACAGCTACAAATGCAGATTAAATAAACGAGTTAGCTCCAAATCCATGCGAAACACATGATTTAGCTTCAAATCAATGCGATGTAGAAGGATTAGCTTCAAATCCATGCGAAGCAAATGATTGAGCTTCAAACACTTGGGATACATGTGATATAGCTTCAAATGCAGACGAAACAAACGAGTTAGCTTCAAATCCACGCGAAACACACGATTTAGCTGCAAATCAATGCTATGTAGAAGGTTTAGCTTCAAATCCATGAGACACAAATGATTTAGCTTCAGATACTTGCGATATAAGTGATACGGCTTCAATGCAGACGAAACTATCGAGTTAGCTTCAAATCCATGCGAATTATTAAGGCTTAGCTCAAATCTATGCGAAAACACATGATTTAGCTGCAAATCAATGCGATGTAGAAGGTTCAGCTTGAAATCCATGCGAATCAAATGATTTAGCTTCAGATACTAGCGATATAAGTGATATAGCTTCAAATGCAGACGAAACTAACGAGTTAGCTCCAAATCCATGCGAAACACATGATTAAGCTTCAAATCAATGCTATGTAGAAGGTTTAGCTTCAAATCCATGAGACACAAATGATTAGCTTCAGATACTTGCGATATAAGTGATACAACTTCAAATGCAGACGAAATAAACGAGTTAGCTTCCAATCCAAGCGAAACACATGATTTAGCATTAAATCAATGCGATGTAGAAGGTTTAGCTTGAAATCCACGCGAAACAAATGATTTATCTTCAAACACTTGGGATATAAGTGATATATCTTCAAATGCAGACGAAACAAACGAGTTAGCTTCAAATCCACGGAAACACACGATTTTGCTGCAAATCAATGCTATGTAGAAGGTTTAGCTTCAAATCCATGAGACAAAAATGATTTAGCTTCAGATACTTGCGATATAAGTGATACAGCTTCAAATGCAGACGAAACTATCGAGTTAGCTTCAAATCCATGCGAATTATTAAGGCTTCGCTTCAAATCTATGCGAAACACATGATTTAGCTGCAAATCAATGCGATGTAGAAGGTTCAGCTTGAAATCCATGCGAAACAAATGATTTAGCTTCAGATACTAGCGATATAAGTGATATAGCTTCAAATGCAGACAAAACTAACGAGTTAGCTTCAAATCCAAGCGAATCACATGATTTAGCTTCAAATCCATGAGACACAAATGATTTAGCTTCAGATACTTGCGATATAAGTGATACAGCTACAAATGCAGACGAAATAAACGAGTTAGCTCCAAATCCATGCGAAACACATGATTTAGCTTCAAATCAATGCGATGTAGATGGATTAGCTTCAAATCCATGCGAAGCAAATGATTGAGCTTCAAACACTTGGGATACATGTGATATAGCTTCAAATGAAGACGCAACAAACGAGTTAGCTTCAAATCCATGCGAAACACATGATTTAGCTTCAAATCAATTCGAAGTAGAAGGTTTAGCTTCAAATCCATGAGACCCAAATGTTTTAGCTTCAGATACTAGCGATATAAGTGGTATAGCTACAAATGCAGACGAAACAACCGAGTTAGCTTCAAATCCAAGCGAATCACATGATTTAGCTTCAAATCCATGAGACACAAATTATTTAGCTTCAGATACTAGCGATATAAGTGATACAGCTGCAAGTGCAGATGAAATAAACGAGTTAGCTTCCAATCCAAGCGATACACATGATTTAGCTTCAAATCAATGCGATGTAGAAAGTTTAGCTTCAAATCCATGCGAAACAAATTATTTAACATCAGATACTAGCGATATAAGTGTTATAGCTTCAAATGCAGACGAAACTAACGAGTTAGCTTCAAATCCATGCGAAAAACATGATTAAGCTTCAAATCAATGCTATGTAGAAGGTTTACCTTCAAATCCTTACGACACAAATTATTTAGCTTCAGATATTTGCGATATAAGTGATACAGCTACAAATGCAGACGAAATAAACGAGTTAGCTCCAAATCCATGCGAAACACATGATTTAGCTTCAAATCAATGCGATGTAGAAGGATTAGCTTCAAATCCATGCGAAGCAAATGATTGAGCTTCAAACACTTGGATATAAGTGATATAGCTTCAAATGCAGACGAAGCAAACGAGTTAGCTTCAAAATCCATGCGATACACATCATTTAGCTTTAAATGCATGCGAAGTAGAAGGTTTAGCTTCAAATCCATGCGAAACAAATGATTTAGCTTCAGATACTAGCGATATAAGTGGTATAGCTACAAATGCAGACGAAACAACCGAGTTAGCTTCAAATCCAAGCGAATCACATGATTTAACTTCAAATCCATGAGACACAAATGATTTAGCTTCAGATACTTGCGATATAAGTGATACAGATTCAAATGGAGACGAAACTATCGAGTTAGCTTCAAATCCATGCGAATTATTAAGGCTTATCTTCAAATCTATGCGAAACACATGATTTAGCTGCAAATCAATGCGATGTAGAAGGTTCAGCTTGAAATCCATGCGAACAAATGATTTAGCTTCAGATACTAGCGATATAAGTGATATAGCTTCAAATGCAGACGAAACTATCGAGCTAGCTTCAAATCCATGCGAAAACACATGATTTAGCTTCAAATCAATGTGATGTAGCAGGATTAGCTTCAAATCCATGCGAAGCAAATAATTGAGCTTCAAGCTCTTGGGTTATAGGTGATATAGCTTCAACAGCATGCGAAACAAACGAGTTAGCTTCAAATCAATTCGAAGTAGAAGGTTTAGCTTCAAATCCATGAGACACATATGTTTTAGCTTCAGATACTAGCGATATAAGTGGTATAGCTACAAATGCAGACGAAAAAAACCGAGTTAGCTTCAAATCCAAGCGAATCACATGATTTAGCTTCAAATCCATGAGACACAAATGATTTAGCTTCAGATACTTGCGATATAAGTGATACAGCTACAAATCCATGCGAGACACATGATTTAGCTTCAAATCAATGCGATGTAGAAGGATTAGCTTCAAATCCATGCGAAGCAAATGATTGAGCTTCAAACACTTGGGATACATGTGATATAGCTTCAAATGAAGACGAAACAAACGAGTTAGCTTCAAATCCATGCGAAACACACGATTTAGCTGCAAATCAATGCTATGTAGAAGGTTTAGCTTCAAATCCATGAGACAAAAATGATTTAGCTTCAAACACTTGGTATATAAGTGATATAGCTTCCAAATGCAGACGAAACTAACGACTTAGCTTCAAATCCATGCGAAACACATGATTAAGCTTCAAATCAATGCTATGTAGAAGGATTAGGTTCAAATCGTTGCGACACAAACGATTTAGCTTCAGATACTTGCGATAAAAGTGATACAGCTGCCAATGCAGATGAAATAAACGAGTTAGCTTCCAATCCAAGCCAAACACATGATTTAGCTTTAAATCAATGCGATGTAGAAGGTTTAGCTTCAAGTCCATGCGAAACAAATGATTTAGCTGCAAACGCTTGGGATATAAGCGATATAGCTTCAAATGTAGACGAAACCAACGAGTTAGCTTCCAATCCAAGCGAATCACATAATTTAGCGTCAAATCAATTCGATGTAGAAGGTTTAGTTTCAAATGCATGCGAAACAAATGATTTAGCTTCAAACACTTGGGATATAAGTGATATAGCTTCAAATGCAGACGGAAACAAACGAGTTAGCTTCATATCCAAGCGAAACACACGATTTAGCTGCAAATCAATGCTATGTAGAAGGTTTAGCTTCAAATCCATGAGACACAAATGATTTAGCTTCAGATACTTGCGATATAAGTGATACAGCTACAAATGCAGACGAAATAAACGAGTTAGCTCCAAATCCATGCGAAACACATGATTTAGCTTCAAATCAATGCGATGTAGAAGGATTAGCTTCAAATCCATGCGAAGCAAATGATTGAGCTTCAAACACTTGGGATACATGTGATATAGCTTCAAATGCAGACGAAACAAACGAGTTAGCTTCAAATCCACGCGAAACACACGATTTTGCTGCAAATCAATGCTATGTAGAAGGTTTAGCTTCAAATCCATGAGACAAAAATGATTTAGCTTCAGATACTTGCGATATAAGTGATACAGCTTCAAATGCAGACGAAACTATCGAGTTAGCTTCAAATCCATGCGAATTATTAAGGCTTAGCTTCAAATCTATGCGAAACACATGATTTAGCTGCAAATCAATGCGATGTAGAAGGTTCAGCTTGAAATCCATGCGAAACAAATGATTTAGCTTCAGATACTAGCGATATAAGTGATATAGCTTCAAATGCAGACGAAACTAACGAGTTAGCTTCAAATCCAAGCGAATCACTTGATTTAGCTTCAAATCCATGAGACACAAATGATTTAGCTTCAGATACTTGCGATATAAGTGATACAGCTACAAATGCAGACGAAATAAACGAGTTAGCTCCAAATCCATGCGAAACACATGATTTAGCTTCAAATCAATGCGATGTAGCAGGATTAGCTTCAAATCCATGCGAAGCAAATGATTGAGCTTCAAACTCTTGGGTTATAGGTAATATAGCTTCAACAGCATGCGAAACAAACGAGTTAGCTTCAAATCCATGCGAAACACATGATTTAGCTTCAAATCAATTCGAAGTAGAAGGTTTAGCTTCAAATCCATGAGACACAAATGTTTTAGCTTCAGATACTAGGGATATAAGTCGTATAGCTACAAATGCAGACGAAACAATCGAGATAGCTTCAAATCCAAGCGAATCACATGATTTAGCTTCAAATCCATAAGACACAAATTATTTAGCTTCAGATACTAGCGATATAAGTGATACAGCTGCAAATGCAGATGAAATAAACGAGTTAGCTTCCAATCCAAGCGATACACATGATTTAGCTTCAAATCAATGCGATGTAGAAAGTTTAGCTTCAATCCATGCGAAACAAATTATTTAACATCAGATACTAGCGATATAAGTGTTATAGCTTCAAATGCAGACGAAACTAACGAGTTAGCTTCAAATCCATGCGAAACACATGATTAAGCTTCAAATCAATGCTATGTAGAAGGTTTAGCTTCAAATCCTTACGACACAAATGATTTAGCTTCAGATATTTGCGATATAAGTGATACAGCTTCAAATGCAGACGAAACTATCGAGTTAGCTTCAAATCCATGCGAATATTAAGTCTTAGCTCCAAATCCATGCGAAAAACATGATTAGCTTCAAATCAATGAGACACAAATGATTTAGCTTCAGATACTTGCGATATAAGTGATACAGCTACAAATGCAGACGAAATAAACGACTTAGCTCCAAATCCATGCGAAACACATGATTTAGCTTCAAATCAATGCGATGTAGAAGGATTAGCTTCAATCCATGCGAAGCAAATGATCGAGCTTCAAACACTTGGGATATAAGTGATATAGCTTCAAATGCAGACGAAGCAAACGAGTTAGCTTCAAAATCCATGCGATACACATCATTTAGCTTTAAATGTATGCGAAGTAGAAGGTTTAGCTTCAAATCCATGCGAACAAATGATTTAGCTTCAAACACTTGGTATATAAGTGATATAGCTTCAAATGCAGACGAAACTAACGAGATAGCACCAAATCCATGCGAACACATGATTTAGCTTCAAATCCATGAGACACAAATGATTTAGCTTCAGATACTTGCGATATAAGTGATACAGATTCAAATGGAGACGAAACTATCGAGTTAGCTTCAAATCCATGCGAATTATTAAGGCTTATCTTCAAATCTATGCGAAACACATGATTTAGCTGCAAATCAATGCGATGTAGAAGGTTCAGCTTGAAATCCATGCGAAACAAATGATTTAGCTTCAGATACTAGCGATATAAGTGATATAGCTTCAAATGCAGACGAAACTATCGAGTTAGCTTCAAATCCATGCGAAACACATGATTTAGCTTCAAATCAATGTGATGTAGCAGGATTAGCTGCAAATCAATGCGATGTAGAAGGTTCAGCTTGAAATCCATGCGAAACAAATGATTTAGCTTCAGATACTTGCGATATAAGTGATACAGCTTCAAATGCAGACGAAACTATCGAGTTAGCTTCAAATCCATGCGAATTATTAAGGCTTAGCTTCAAATCTATGCGAAACACATGATTTAGCTGCAAATCAATGCGATGTAGAAGGTTCAGCTTGAAATCCATGCGAAACAAATGATTTAGCTTCAGATACTAGCGATATAAGTGATATAGCTTCAAATGCAGACGAAACTAACGAGTTAGCTTCAAATCCAAGCGAATCACATGATTTAGCTTCAAATCCATGAGACACAAATGATTTAAGCTTCAGATACTTGCGATATAAGTGATACAGCTACAAATGCAGACGAAATAAACGAGTTAGCTCCAAATCCATGCGAAACACATGATTTAGCTTCAAATCAATGCGATGTAGCAGGATTAGCTTCAACTCCATGCGAAACAAATGATTTAGCTTCAAACACTTGCGATATAAGTGATATAGCATCAAATGCAGGCGAAACGAACGAGTTAGCTTCAAATCCATGCGAAACACATGATTTAGCTTCAAATAAATGCGATGTAGAAGGTTAAACTTCAAATCTATACGAAACAAATGATTTAGCTTCAGATACTTGCGATATAAGTGATATAGCATCAAATGCAGGCGGAACGACCGAGTTAGCTACAAATCCATGCGAAACACATGATCTAGCTGCAAATCAATGCGATGTAGAAGGTTTAGCTTCAAATCCAAGCGAAACACATGATATAGCATCAGATACTTGCGATATAACTGATATAGCTTCAAATGCAGGGGAAACAAACGAGTTAGCATCAAAACCATGCAAAACACATGATTTAGCTTCAAATCAAAGCGATGTAGAAGGTATAGCTTCAAATCCAAGCGAAACACATGATTTAGCTTCAAATCAGTGCGATGTAGAAGGTTTAGCTTCAAATCCATGCGAAACAAATGATTTAGCTTCAAACACTTGCGATATAAGTGATATAGCATCAAATGCAGGCGAAACGAACGAGTTAGCTTCAAATCCATGCGAAACACATGATTTAGCTTCAAATCAATACGATGTAAGAAGGTTAAACTTCAAATCTATACGAAACAAATGATTTAGCTTCAGATACTTGCGATATAAGTGATATAGCATCATCGAATGCAGGCGAAACGACCGAGTTAGCTTCAAATCCATGCGAAACACATGATTTAGCTGCAAATCAATGCGATGTAGAAGGTTTAGCTTCAAATCCATGCGAAACAAATGATTTAGCATCAGATACTTGCGATATAACTGATATAGTTTCAAATGCAGTGGAAACAAACGAGTTAGCATCAAATCCATGCAAAACACATGATTTAGCTTCAAATCAAAGCGATCTAAATGATATAGTAAGTAATATAGCAGGAAATGCAGACGAATCAAACGGGGAAGCTTCAAAATCCATGCGATACATATCATTTAAATTCAAATCGATACGAAGTAGAAGGCTTAGATTCAAATCCATGCGAAACAAATGATTTAGGTTCAGATACTTACGATACATTGATATTGGTTCAAATGCAGGCGAAACTAACAAGTTAGCTTCAAATCCATGCGAATCACATGATTTAGCTTCAAATCAATGCGATTTAGAAGGTTAAACTTCAAATCTATACGAAACAAATGATTTAGCTTCAGATACTTGCGATATAAGCGATATAGCATCAAATGCAGGCGGAACGACCGAGTTAGCTACAAATCCATGCGAAACACATGATTTAGCTGCAAATCAATGCGATGTAGAAGGTTAAACTTCAAATCTATACGAAACAAATGATTTAGCTTCAGATACTTGCGATATAAGTGATATAGCATCGAATGCAGGCGAAACGACCGAGTTAGCTTCAAATCCATGCGAAACACATGATTTAGCTGCAAATCAATGCGATGTAGAAGGTTTAGCTTCAAATCCATGCGAAGCAAATGATTTAGCATCAGATACTTGCGATATAACTGATATAGTTTCAAATGCAGTGGAAACAAACGAGTTAGCATCAAATCCATGCAAAACACATGATTTAGCTTCAAATCAAAGCGATCTAAATGATATAGTAAGTGATATAGCAGGAAATGCAGACGAATCAAACGGGGAAGCTTCAAATCCATGCGATACATATCATTTAACTTCAAATCGATACGTAGTAGAAGGCTTAGCTTCAAATCCATGCGAAACAAATGATTTAGGTTCAGATACTTACGATACATTGATATTGGTTCAAATGCAGGCGAAACTAACGAGTTAGCTTCAAATCCATGCGAAACACATGATTTAGCTTCAAATCAATGCGATGTAGAAGGTTTAGCTTCAAATCCATTCGAAACAAATGATTTAGCATCAAACACTTGGGGTATAAGTGATATAGCTTCAAATGCAGGGGGAACAAACGAGTTAGCATCAAATCCATGCAAAACACATGATTTAGCTTCAAATCAATGCGATGTAGAAGGTTTAGCTACAAATCCATTCGAAACAAATGATTTAGCATCAGATACTTGCGATATAACTGAAATAGCATCAAATGCAGGCGAAACGACCGAGTTAGCTTCAAATCCATGCGAAACACATGATTTAGCTGCAAATCAATGTGATGTAGAAGGTTTAGCTTCAAATCCATGCGAAACAAATGATTTAGCATCAGCTACTTGCGACATAACTGATATAGCTTCAAATGCAGATGAATCAAACGAGTTAGCTTCAAAATCCATGCGATGTAGAAGGTTTAGCTTCAAATCCATGCGAAACAAATGATTTAGCTTCAAACACTTGCGATATAAGTGATATAGCATCAAATGCAGGGGAAACAAACGAGTTAGCTTCAAATCCATGCGAAACACATGATTTAGCTTCAAATCAATGCGATGTAGAAGGTAAAACTTCAAATCTATACGAACAAATGATTTAGCTTCAGATACTTGCGATATAAGTGATATAGCATCGAATGCAGGCGAAACGACCGAGTTAGCTTCAAATCCATGCGAAACACATGATTTAGCTGCAAATCAATGCGATGTAGAAGGTTTAGCTTCAAATCCATGCGAAACAAATGATTCAGCATCAGATACTTGCGATATAACTGATATAGTTTCAAATGCAGTGGAAACAAACGAGTTAGCATCAAATCCATGCAAAACACATGATTTAGCTTCAAATCAAAGCGATGTAAATGATATAGTAAGTGATATAGCAGGAAATGCAGAGGAATCAAACGGGGAAGCTTCAAAATCCATGCGATACATATCATTTTGCTTCAAATCGATACGATGTAGAAGTTTTAGCTTCAAATCCATGCGAAACAAATGATTTAACATCAAACACTTGTGATATAACTGATATAGCTTCAAATGCAGGGGAAACAAACGAGTTAGCATCAAATCCATGCAAAACACATGATTTAGCTTCAAATCAATGCGATGTAGAAGGATTAGCTTCAAATCCATGCGAAACAAATGATTTAGCAGCAGATACTTGCGATATAACTGATATAGCTTCAAATGCTGGGGGAACAAACGAGTTAGCATCAAATCCATGCAAAACACATGATTTAGCTTCAAATCAATGCGATGTAGAAGGTTTAGCTTCAAGTCCATGCGAAACACATGATTTAGCTGCAAATCAATGCGATGTAAAAGGTTTAGATTCAAATCCAAGCGAAACACATGATATAGCATCAGATACTTGCGATATAACTGAAATAGCTTCAAATGCAGGGGAAAGAAACGAATGAGCATCAAATCCATGCAAAACACATGATTTAGCTTCAAATCAAAGCGATGTCGAAGGTATAGCTTCAAATCCAAGCGAAACACATGATTTAGCTTCAAATCAATGCGATGTAGAAGGTTTAGCTTCAAATCCATGCGAAACAAATGATTTAGCTTCAAACACTTGCGATATAAGTGATATAGCATCAAATGCAGGCGAAACGAACGAGTTAGCTTCAAATCCATGCGAAACAAATGATTTAGCATCAGATACTTGCGATATAACTGATATAGTTTCAAATGCAGTGGAAACAAACGAGTTAGCATCAAATCCATGCAAAACACATGATTTAGCTTCAAATCAAAGCGATGTAAATGATATAGTAAGTGATATAGCAGGAAATGCAGACGAATCAAACGGGGAAGCTTCAAAATCCATGCGATACATATCATTTAACTTCAAATCGATACGAAGTAGAAGGCTTAGCTTCAAATCCATGCGAAACAAATGATTTAGGTTCAGATACTTGCGATACATTGATATTGCTTCAAATGCAGGCGAAACTAACGAGTTAGCTTCAGATCCATGCAAAACACATGATTTAGCATCAAATCAATGCGATGTAGAAGGTTCAACTTCAAAATCATGCGAAACAAATGATTTAGCTTCAAACACTTGTGATATAAATGATATAGCTGCAAATGTAGACGAATCATACGGTGTAGCTTCAAAATCCATGCGATACATATCATTTTGCTTCAAATCGATACAATGTAGAAGTTTTAGCTTCAAATCCATGCGAAACAAATGATTTAACATCAAACACTTGTGATATAACTGATATAGCTTCAAATGCAGGGGAAACAAACGTGTTAGCATCAAATCCATGCAAAACACATGATGTAGCTTCAAATCAATGCGATGTAGAAGGATTAGCTTCAAATCCATGCGAAACAAATGATTTAGCAGCAGATACTTGCGATATAACTGATATAGCTTCAAATGCTGGGGGAACAAACGAGTTAGCATCAAATCCATGCGAAACACATGATTTAGCTTCAAATCAATGCGATGTAGAAGGTTAAACTTCAAATCTATACGAAACAAATGATTTAGCTTCAGATACTTGCGATGTAAGTGATATAGCATCGAATGCAGGCGAAACGTCCGAGTTAGCTTCAAATCCATGCGAAACACATGATTTAGCTGCAAATCAATGCGATGTAGAAGGTTTAGCTTCAAATCCATGCGAAACAATTGATTTAGCATCAGATACTTGCGATATAACTGATATAGTTTCAAATGCAGTGGAAAAAAACGAGTTAGCATCAAATCCATGCAAAACACATGATTTAGCTTCAAATCAAAGCGATCTAAATGATATAGTAAGTGATATAGCAGGAAATGCAGACGAATCAAACGGGGAAGCTTCAAAATCCATGCGATACATATCATTTAACTTCAAATCGATACGAAGTAGAAGGCTTAGCTTCAAATCCATGCGAAACAAATGATTTAGGTTCAGATACTTACGATACATTGATATTGGTTCAAATGCAGGCGAAACTAACGAGTTAGCTTCAAATCCATGCGAAACACATGATTTAGCTTCAAATCAATGCGATGTAGAAGGTTTAGCTTCAAATCCATTCGATACAAATGATTTAGCATCAAACACTTGGGATATAAGTGATATAGCTTCAAATGCAGACGAATCAAACTAGTTAACTTCAAAATCCAAGCGAATCACACGATAAGCTTCAAATCAATGCGATGTAGAAGGTTTAGCTTCAAATCCATGCGAAACAAATGATTTAGCTTCAGATACTTGTGATATAAGTGATATAGCATCAAATGCAGGCGAAACGAACGAGTTAGAATGAAATCCAAGCGAAACCCATGATTTAGCTTCAAATCAATGCGATGTAGTAGGTTTAGCTTCTAATCCATGAGAAACAAATGATTTAGCATCAAACACTTGGGGTATAAGTGATACAGCTTCAAATGCAGACGAATCAAACGAGTTAGCTTCAAAATCCATGCGATACACATCATTTATCTTTAAATCCATGCGAAATAGAAGGCTTTGCTTCAAATCCATGCGATGTAGAATGTTTAGCTTCAAATCCATGCGAAACACATGAGTTAGCTTCAAATCAATACGATGTAGAAGGTTTAGCATCAAATCCATGCGAAACAAATGATTTAGCTTCAGATACTTGCGATATAAGTGATATAGCATCAAATGCAGGCGAAACGAACGAGTTAGCATGAAATCCGAGCAAGACACATGACTTAGCTTCAAATCAATGAGATGTAGAAGGTTTAGCTTCAAATCCAAGCGAAACACATGATTTAACTTGAAATCAATGCGATGTAGAAGGTTTAGCGTCAAATCCACGCGAAACAAATGATTTTGCATCAAACACTTGGGATATAAGTGATATAGCTGACGAATCGAACGAGTTAGCTTCAAATTCCATGCGATACACATCATTTAGGTTTAAATCCATGCGAAATAGAAGGCTTATCTTCAAATCCATGCAAAACAAATGATTCAGCATCAAATCAATACGATGTAGAAGGTTCAGCTTCAAAATCATGCGAAACAAATGATTTAGCTTCAGATACTTGCGATATAAGTGATATAGCATCAAATGCAGGCGAAACGAACGAGTTAGCAAGAAATCCCAGCAAGACACATGATTTAGATTCAAATCAATGCGATGTAGAAGGTTTAGCTTCAAATCCATGAGAAACAAATGATTTAGCATCAAACACTTGGGATATAAGTGATATAGCTTCAAATGCAGACGAATCAAACTAGTTAGCTTCAAAATCCATGCTATACACATCATTTAGCTTTAAATCCATGCGAAATAGAAGGCTTACCTTCAAATCCATGCAAAACAAATGATTCAGCATCGAATCAATACGATGTAGAAGGTTTAGCTTCAAATCCATGCGAAACAAATGATTTAGCTTCAAACACTAGTGATATAAATGATATAGCTGCAAATGTAGACGAATCGTACGGTGTAGCTTCAAAATCCATGCGATACATATCATCTTGCTTCAAATCGATACGATGTAGAAGTTTTAGCTTCAAATCCATGCGAAACAAATGATTTAACATCAAACACTTGTGATATAAGTGATATAGCATCTAATGCAGACGAAACAAACGAGTTAGCTTCAAATCGAAGCGAATCACACGATAAGGTTCAAATCAATGCGATGTAGAAGGTTTAGCTTCAAATCCATGCGAATCAAATGATTTAGCTTCCGATACTTGGGATATACGTGATATAGCTTCAAATGCAGACGAATCAAACGAGTTAGCATCGAATGCATGCAAAACACACGATTTAGCTTCAAATCAATGTGATGTAGAAGGTTTAGCTTCAAATCAATGTGATGTAGAAGGTTTAGCTTCAAATCCATGAGAAACAAATGATTTAGCATCAAACACTTGGGGTATATGTGATATAGCTTCAAATGCAGACGAATCAAACGAGTTAGCTTCAAAATCCATGCGATACACATCATTTAGCTTTAAATCCGTGCGAAATAGAAGGCTTAGCTTCAAATCCATGCAAAACAAATGATTCAGCATCGAATCAATACGATGTAGAAGGTTTAGCTTCAAATCCATGCGAAACAAATGATTTAACATCAAACACTTGTGATATAAGTGATATAGCATCAAATGCAGGCGAAACAAACGAGTTAGCTTCAAATCCAAGCGAATCACACGATAAGCTTCAAATCAATGCGATGTAGAAGGTTTAGCTTCAAATCCATGCGAAACAACTGATTTAACATCAAACACTTGTGATATAAGTGATATAGCATCTAATTCAGGCGAAACAAACGAGTTAGCTTCAAATCGAAGCGAATCACACGATAAGGTTCAAATCAATGCGATGTAGAAGGTTTAGCTTCAAATCCATGCGAATCAAATGATTTAGCTTCAGATACTTGCGATATAAGTGATATAGCTTCAAATGCAGACGAGTCAAACGAGTTAGCATCGAATGCATGCAAAACACACGATTTAGCTTCAAATCAATGCGATGTAGAAGGTTTAGCTTAAAATCAATGTGATGTAGAAGGTTTAGCTTCAAATCCATGAGAAACAAATGATTTAGCATCAAACACTTGGGGTATATGTGATATAGCTTCAAATGCAGACGAATCAAACGAGTTAGCTTCAAAATCCATGCGATACACATCATTTAGCTTTAAATCCGTGCGAAATAGAAGGCTTAGCTTCAAATCCATGCAAAACAAATGATTCAGCATCGAATCAATACGATGTAGAAGGTTTAGCTTCAAATCCATGCGAAACAACTGATTTAACATCAAACACTTGTGATATAAGTGATATAGCATCAAATGCAGGCGAAACAAACGAGTTAGCTTCAAATCGAAGCGAATCACACGATAAGGTTCAAATCAATGCGATGTAGAAGGTTTAGCTTCAAATCCATGCGAATCAAATGATTTAGCTTCAGATACTTGCGATATAAGTGATATAGCTTCAAATGCAGACGAATCAAACGAGTTAGCATCGAATGCATGCAAAACACACGATTTAGCTTCAAATCAATGCGATGTAGAAGGTTTAGCTTCAAATCCATGAGAAACAAATGATTTAGCATCAAACACTTGGGGTATAAGTGATATAGCTTCAAATGCAGACGAATCAAACGAGTTAGCTTCAAATCCATGCGATACACATCATTTATCTTTAAATCCATGCGAAATAGAAGGCTTTGCTTCAAATCCATGCGATGTAGAATGTTTAGCTTCAAATCCATGCGAAACACATGAGTTAGCTTCAAATCAATACGATGTAGAAGGTTTAGCATCAAATCCATGCGAAACAAATGATTTAGCTTCAGATACTAGCGATAGAAGTGATATAGCATCGAATGCAGGCGAAACGAACGAGTTAGCTTCAAATCCACGCGAAACACATGATTTAGCTTTAAATCCATGCGAAGTAGAAGGCATAGCTTCAAATCCATGCGAAAACAAATGATTTAGCATCAGATACTTCCGATATAACTGACGTAGGTTCAAATGCAGGGGGAAACAAACGAGTTAGCATCAAATCCATGCAAAACAGATGATTTAGCTTCAAATCAATGCGATGTAGAAGGTTCAGCTTCAAAATCATGCGAAACAAATGATTTAGCTTCAAACACTTGTGATATAAATGATATAGCTGCAAATGTAGACGAATCATACGGTGTAGCTTCAAAATCCATGCGATACATATCATCTTGCTTCAAATCGATACGATGTAGAAGTTTTAGCTTCAAATCCATGCGAAACAAATGATTTAACATCAAACACTTGTGATATAAGTGATATAGCATCTAATGCAGACGAAACAAACGAGTTAGCTTCAAATCGAAGCGAATCACACGATAAGGTTCAAATCAATGCGATGTAGAAGGGTTTAGCTTCAAATCCATGCGAATCAAATGATTTAGCTTCCGATACTTGGGATATACGTGATATAGCTTCAAATGCAGACGAATCAAACGAGTTAGCATCGAATGCATGCAAAACACCACGATTTAGCTTCAAATCAATGTGATGTAGAAGGATTAGCTTCAAATCAATGTGATGTAGAAGGTTTAGCTTCAAATCCATGAGAAACAAATGATTTAGCATCAAACACTTGGGGTATAAGTGATATAGCTTCAAATGCAGACGAATCAAACGAGTTAGCTTCAAAATCCATGCGATACACATCATTTAGCTTTAAATCCATGCGAAATAGAAGGCTTAGCTTCAAATCCATGCAAAGCAAATGATTCAGCATCGAATCAAATACGATGTAGAAGGTTTAGCTTCAAATCCATGCGAAACAAATGATTTAACATCAAACATTTGTGATATAAGTGATATAGCATCAAATGCAGGCGAAACAAACGAGTTAGCATCGAATGCATGCAAAACACACGATTTAGCTTCAAATCAATGCGATGTAGAAGGTTTAGCTTCAAATCCATGAGAAACAAATGATTTAGCATCAAACACTTGGGGTATAAGTGATATAGCTTCAAATGCAGACGAATCAAACGAGTTAGCTTCAAAATCCATGCGATACACATCATTTAGCTTTAAATCCATGCGAAATAGAAGGCTTAGCTTCAAATCCATGCAAAGCAAATGATTCAGCATCGAATCAATACGATGTAGAAGGTTTAGCTTCAAATCCATGCGAAACAAATGATTTAGCTTCAGATACTTGCGATATAAGTGATATAGCATCAAATGCAGGCGAAACGAACGAGTTAGAATGAAATCCAAGCGAAACCCATGATTTAGCTTCAAATCAATGCGATGTAGTAGGTTTAGCTTCTAATCCATGAGAAACAAATGATTTAGCATCAAATACTTGGGGTATAAGTGATACAGCTTCAAATGCAGACGAATCAAACGAGTTAGCTTCAAAATCCATGCGATACACATCATTTATCTTTAAATCCATGCGAAATAGAAGGCTTTGCTTCAAATCCATGCGATGTAGAATGTTTAGCTTCAAATCCATGCGAAACACATGAGTTAGCTTCAAATCAATACGATGTAGAAGGTTTAGCATCAAATCCATGCGAAACAAATGATTTAGCTTCAGATACTTCCGATATAAGTGATATAGCATCAAATGCAGGCGAAACGAACGAGTTAGCATGAAATCCGAGCGAGACACATGACTTAGCTTCAAATCAATGCGATGTAGAAGGTTTAGCTTCAAATCCAAGCGAAACACATGATTTAACTTGAAATCAATGCGATGTAGAAGGTTTAGCGTCAAATCCATGCGAAACAAATGATTTAGCATCAAACACTTGGGATATAAGTGATATAACTGACGAATCGAACGAGTTAGCTTCAAAATCCATGCGATACACATCATTTAGGTTTAAATCCATGCGAAATAGAAGGCTTATCTTCAAATCCATGCAAAACAAATGATTCAGCATCGAATCAATACGATGTAGAAGGTTTAGCTTCAAACCCATGCGAAACAAATGATTTAGCTTCAGATACTAGCGATAGAAGTGATATAGCATCGAATGCAGGCGAAACGAACGAGTTAGCTTCAAATCCACGCGAAACACATGATTTAGCTTTAAATCCATGCGAAGTAGAAGGCATAGCTTCAAATCCATGCGAAACAAAAGATTTAGCATCAGATACTTCCGATATAACTGACGTAGGTTCAAATGCAGGGGAAACAAACGAGTTAGCATCAAATCCATGCCAAACAGATGATTTAGCTTCAAATCAATGCGATGTAGAAGGTTCAACTTCAAAATCATGCGAAACAAATGATTTAGCTTCAAACACTTGTGATATAAATGATATAGCTGCAAATGTAGACGAATCATACGGTGTAGCTTCAAAATCCATGCGATACATATCATCTTGCTTCAAATCGATACGATGTAGAAGTTTTAGCTTCAAATCCATGCGAAACAAATGATTTAACATCAAACACTTGTGATATAAGTGATATAGCATCTAATGCAGGCGAAACAAACGAGTTAGCTTCAAATCGAAGCGAATCACACGATAAGGTTCAAATCAATGCGATGTAGAAGGTTTAGCTTCAAATCCATGCGAATCAAATGATTTAGCTTCAGATACTTGCGATATAAGTGATATAGCTTCAAATGCAGACGAATCAAACGAGTTAGCATCGAATGCATGCAAAACACACGATTTAGCTTCAAATCAATGCGATGTAGAAGGTTTAGCTTCAAATCCATGCGAAACAAATGATTTAGCATCAAACACTTGGGGTATAAGTGATATAGCTTCAAATGCAGACGAATCAAACGAGTTAGCTTCAAAATCCATGCGATACACATCATTTAGCTTTAAATCCATGCGAAATAGAAGGCTTAGCTTCAAATCCATGCAAAACAAATGATTCAGCATCGAATCAATACGATGTAGAAGGTTTAGCTTCAAATCCATGCGAAACAAATGATTTAACATCAAACACTTGTGATATAAGTGATATAGCATCAAATGCATGCGAAACGAACGAGTTAGCTTCAAATCCAAGCGAATCGCACGATAAGCTTCAAATCAATGCGATGTAGAAGGTTTAGCTTCAAATCCATGCGAAACAATGATTTGGCTTCACATACTTGCGATATAAGTGATATAGCATCAAATGCAGGCGAAACGAACGAGTTAGAATGAAATCCAAGCGAAACCCATGATTTAACTTCAAATCAATGCGATGTAGTAGGTTTAGCTTCTAATCCATGAGAAACAAATGATTTAGCATCAAACACTTGGGATATAAGTGATACAGCTTCAAATGCATACGAATCAAACGAGTTAGCTTCCAAATCCATGCGATACACATCATTTATCTTTAAATCCATGCGAAATAGAAGGCTTTGCTTCAAATCCATGCGATGTAGAATGTTTAGTTTCAAATCCATTGCGAAACACATGAGTTAGCTTCAAATCAATACGATGTAGAAGGTTTAGCATCAAATCCATGCGAAACAAATGATTTAGCTTCAGATACTTCCGATATAAGTGATATAGCATCAAATGCAGGCGAAACGAACGAGTTAGCATGAAATCCGAGCGAGACACATGACTTAGCTTCAAATCAATGCGATGTAGAAGGTTTAGCTTCAAATCCAAGCGAAACACATGATTTAACTTGAAATCAATGCGATGTAGAAGGTTTAGCGTCAAATCCATGCGAAACAAATGATTTAGCATCAAACACTTGGGATATAAGTGATATAACTGACGAATCGAACGAGTTAGCTTCAAAATCCATGCGATACACATCATTTAGGTTTAAATCCATGCGAAATAGAAGGCTTATCTTCAAATCCATGCAAAACAAATGATTCAGCATCGAATCAATACGATGTAGAAGGTTTAGCTTCAAACCCATGCGAAACAAATGATTTAGCTTCAGATACTAGCGATAGAAGTGATATAGCATCGAATGCAGGCGAAACGAACGAGTTAGCTTCAAATCCACGCGAAACACATGATTTAGCTTTAAATCCATGCGAAGTAGAAGGCATAGCTTCAAATCCATGCGAAACAAAAGATTTAGCATCAGATACTTCCGATATAACTGACGTAGGTTCAAATGCAGGGGAAACAAACGAGTTAGCATCAAATCCATGCCAAACAGATGATTTAGCTTCAAATCAATGCGATGTAGAAGGTTCAACTTCAAAATCATGCGAAACAAATGATTTAGCTTCAAACACTTGTGATATAAATGATATAGCTGCAAATGTAGACGAATCATACGGTGTAGCTTCAAAATCCATGCGATACATATCATCTTGCTTCAAATCGATACGATGTAGAAGTTTTAGCTTCAAATCCATGCGAAACAAATGATTTAAAATCAAACACTTGTGATATAAGTGATATAGCATCTAATGCAGGCGAAACAAACGAGTTAGCTTCAAATCGAAGCGAATCACACGATAAGGTTCAAATCAATGCGATGTAGAAGGTTTAGCTTCAAATCCATGCGAATCAAATGATTTAGCTTCAGATACTTGCGATATAAGTGATATAGCTTCAAATGCAGACGAATCAAACGAGTTAGCATCGAATGCATGCAAAACACACGATTTAGCTTCAAATCAATGCGATGTAGAAGGTTTAGCTTCAAATCCATGCGAAACAAATGATTTAGCATCAAACACTTGGGGTATAAGTGATATAGCTTCAAATGCAGACGAATCAAACGAGTTAGCTTCAAAATCCATGCGATACACATCATTTAGCTTTAAATCCATGCGAAATAGAAGGCTTAGCTTCAAATCCATGCAAAACAAATGATTCAGCATCGAATCAATACGATGTAGAAGGTTTAGCTTCAAATCCATGCGAAACAAATGATTTAACATCAAACACTTGTGATATAAGTGATATAGCATCAAATGCATGCGAAACGAACGAGTTAGCTTCAAATCCAAGCGAATCACACGATAAGCTTCAAATCAATGCGATGTAGAAGGTTTAGCTTCAAATCCATGCGAAACAAATGATTTGGCTTCACATACTTGCGATATAAGTGATATAGCATCAAATGCAGGCGAAACGAACGAGTTAGAATGAAATCCAAGCGAAACCCATGATTTAACTTCAAATCAATGCGATGTAGTAGGTTTAGCTTCTAATCCATGAGAAACAAATGATTTAGCATCAAACACTTGGGATATAAGTGATACAGCTTCAAATGCATACGAATCAAACGAGTTAGCTTCCAAATCCATGCGATACACATCATTTATCTTTAAATCCATGCGAAATAGAAGGCTTTGCTTCAAATCCATGCGATGTAGAATGTTTAGTTTCAAATCCATTGCGAAACACATGAGTTAGCTTCAAATCAATACGATGTAGAAGGTTTAGCATCAAATCCATGCGAAACAAATGATTTAGCTTCAGATACTTGCGATATAAGTGATATAGCATCAAATGCAGGCGAAACGAACGAGTTAGCATGAAATCCGAGCAAGACACATGACTTAGCTTCAAATCAATGCGATGTAGAAGGTTTAGCTTCAAATCCAAGCGAAACACATGATTTAACTTGAAATCAATGCGATGTAGAAGGTTTAGCTTCAAATCCATGAGAAACAAATGATTTAATTAGCATCAAACACTTGAATATAAGTGATATAGCTTCAAATGCAGACGAATCAAACTAGTTAGCTTCAAAATCCATGCTATACACATCATTTAGGTTTAAATCCATGCGAAATAGAAGGCTTAGCTTCAAATCCATGCAAAACAAATGATTCAGCATCGAATCAATACGATGTAGAAGGTTTAGCTTCAAATCCATGCGAAACAAATGATTTAGCTTCAGATACTAGCGATAGAAGTGATATAGCATCGAATGCAGGCGAAACGAACGAGTTAGCTTCAAATCCACGCGAAACACATGATTTAGCTTTAAATCCATGCGAAGTAGAAGGCATACCTTCAAATCCATGCGAAACAAATGATTTAGCATCAGATACTTCCGATATAACTGACGTAGGTTCAAATGCAGGGGAAACAAACGAGTTAGCATCAAATCCATGCAAAACAGATGATTTAGCTTCAAATCAATGCGATGTAGAAGGTTCAGCTTCAAAATCATGCGAAACAAATGATTTAGCTTCAAACACTTGTGATATAAATGATATAGCTGCAAATGTAGACGAATCATACGGTGTAGCTTCAAAATCCATGCGATACATATCATCTTGCTTCAAATCGATACGATGTAGAAGTTTTAGCTTCAAATCCATGCGAAACAAATGATTTAACATCAAACACTTGTGATATAAGTGATATAGCATCTAATGCAGACGAAACAAACGAGTTAGCTTCAAATCGAAGCGAATCACACGATAAGGTTCAAATCAATGCGATGTAGAAGGTTTAGCTTCAAATCCATGCGAATCAAATGATTTAGCTTCCGATACTTGGGATATACGTGATATAGCTTCAAATGCAGACGAATCAAACGAGTTAGCATCGAATGCATGCAAAACACACGATTTAGCTTCAAATCAATGTGATGTAGAAGGTTTAGCTTCAAATCAATGTGATGTAGAAGGTTTAGCTTCAAATCCATGAGAAACAAATGATTTAGCATCAAACACTTGGGGTATAAGTGATATAGCTTCAAATGCAGACGAATCAAACGAGTTAGCTTCAAAATCCATGCGATACACATCATTTAGCTTTAAATCCATGCGAAATAGAAGGCTTAGCTTCAAATCCATGCAAAGCAAATGATTCAGCATCGAATCAATACGATGTAGAAGGTTTAGCTTCAAATCCATGCGAACAAATGATTTGACATCAAACACTTGTGATATAAGTGATATAGCATCAAATGCAGGCGAAACAAACGAGTTAGCATCGAATGCATGCAAAACACACGATTTAGCTTCAAATCAATGCGATGTAGAAGGTTTAGCTTCAAATCCATGCGAAACAAATGATTTAGCATCAAACACTTGGGGTATAAGTGATATAGCTTCAAATGCAGACGAATCAAACGAGTTAGCTTCAAAATCCATGCGATACACATCATTTAGCTTTAAATCCATGCGAAATAGAAGGCTTAGCTTCAAATCCATGCAAAACAAATGATTCAGCATCGAATCAATACGATGTAGAAGGTTTAGCTTCAAATCCATGCGAAACAAATGATTTAACATCAAACACTTGTGATATAAGTGAATAGCATCAAATGCATGCGAAACGAACGAGTTAGCTTCAAATCCAAGCGAATCACACGATAAGCTTCAAATCAATGCGATGTAGAAGGTTTAGCTTCAAATCCATGCGAAACAAATGATTTAGCATCAAACACTTGGGATATAAGTGATATAGCTGACGAATCGAACGAGTTAGCTTCAAAATCCATGCGATACACATCATTTAGGTTTAAATCCATGCGAAATAGAAGGCTTATCTTCAAATCCATGCAAACAAATGATTCAGCATCAAATCAATACGATGTAGAAGGTTTAGCTTCAAATCCATGAGAAACAAATGATTTAGCATCAAACACTTGGAATATAAGTGATATAGCTTCAAATGCAGACGAATCAAACTAGTTAGCTTCAAAATCCATGCTATACACATCATTTAGGTTTAAATCCATGCGAAATAGAAGGCTTAGCTTCAAATCCATGCAAACAAATGATTCAGCATCGAATCAATACGATGTAGAAGGTTTAGCTTCAATCCATGCGAAACAATGATTTAGCTTCAGATACTAGCGATAGAAGTGATATAGCATCGAATGCAGGCGAAACGAACGAGTTAGCTTCAAATCCACGCGAAACACATGATTTAGCTTTAAATCCATGCGAAGTAGAAGGCATAGCTTCAAATCCATGCGAAACAGATGATTTAGCATCAGATACTTCCGATATAACTGACGTAGGTTCAAATGCAGGGGAAACAAACGAGTTAGCATCAAATCGATGCAAAACAGATGATTTAGCTTCAAATCAATGCGATGTAGAAGGTTCAGCTTCAAAATCAAGCGAAACAAATGATTTAGCTTCAAACACTTGTGATATAAATGATATAGCTGCGAATGTAGACGAATCATATGGTGTAGCTTCAAAATCCATGCGATACATATCATCTTGCTTCAAATCGATACGATGTAGAAGTTTTAGCTTCAAATCCATGCGAAACAAATGATTTAACATCAAACACTTGTGATATAAGTGATATAGCATCTAATGCAGGCGAAACAAACGAGTGAGCTTCAAATCGAAGCGAATCACACGATAAGGTTCAAATCAATGCGATGTAGAAGGTTTAACTTCAAATCCATGAGAAACAAATGATTTAGCATCAGATACTAGGGATAGAAGTGATATAACATCGAATGCAGGCGAAACAAACGAGTTAGATTCAAATCCACGCGAAACACATGATTTAGCTTTAAATCCATGCGAAGTAGAAGGCATAGCTTCAAATCCATGCGAAACAAATGATTTAGCATCAGATACTTGCGATATAACTGATATAGCTGCAAATGCAGGGGAAACAAACGAGTTAGCATCAAATCCATGCAAAACACATGATTTAGCATCAAATCAATGCGATGTAGAAGGTTCAGCTTCAAAATCACGCGAAACAAATGATTTAGCTTCAAACACTTGTGATATAAATGATATAGCTGCAAATGTAGACGAATCATACGGTGTAGCTTCAAAATCCATGCGATACATTTCATCTTGCTTCAAATCGATACGATGTTGAAGTTTTAGCTTCAAATCCATGCGAAACAAATGATTTAACATCAAACACCTGTGATTTAAGTGATATAGCTTCAAATGCAAACGAATCAAACGAGTTAGCAACGAATGCATGCAAAACACACGATTTAGCTTCAAATCAATGCGATGTAGAAGGTTTAGCTTCAAATCCATTAGAAACAAATGATTTAGCATCAAACACTTGGGGTATAAGTGATATAGCTTCAAATGCAGACGAATCAAAGGAGTTAGCTTCAAAATCCATGCGATACACATCATTTAGCTTTAAATCCATGCGAAATAGAAGGCTTAGCTTCAAATCCATGCAATACAAATGATTCAGCATCGAACCAATACGATGTAGAAGCTTTAGCTTCAAATCCATGCGAAACAAATGATTTAGCTTCAGATACTAGCGATAGAAGTGATATAGCATCGAATGCAGGCGAAACAAACGAGTTAGCTTCAAATCGAAGCGAATCACACGATAAGCTTCAAATCAATGCGATGTAGAAGGATTAGCTTCAAATCCATGCGAATCAAATGATTTAGCTTCAGATACTTGCGATATAAGAGATATAGCTTCAAATGCAGACGAATCAAACGAGTTAGCATCGAATGCATGCAAAACACACGATTTAGCTTCAAATCAATGCGATGTAGAAGGTTTAGCTTCAAATGCATGAGAAACAAATGATTTAGCATCAAACACTTGGGGTATAAGTGATATAGCTTCAAATGCAGACGAATCAAACGAGTTAGCTTCAAAATCCATGCGATACACATCATTTAGCTTTAAATCCATGCGAAATAGAAGGCTTAGCTTCAAATCCATGCAAAACAAATGATTCAGCATCGAATCAATACGATGTAGAAGGTTTCGCATCAAATCCATGCGAAACAAATGATTTAGCTTCAGATACTTGCGATATAAGTTATATAGCATCAAATGCAGGCGAATCGAACGAGTTAGCATGAAATCCGAGCAAGACACATGACTTAGCTTCAAATCAATGCGATGTAGAAGGTTTAGCTTCAAATCCAAGCGAAACACATGATTTAACTTGAAATCAATGCGATGTAGAAGGTTTAGCGTCAAATCCATGCGAAACAAATGATTTAGCATCAAACACTTGGGATAAAAGTGATATAGCTTCAAATGCAGACGAATCAAACGAGTTAGCTTCAAAATCCATGCGATACACATCATTTCGCTTTAAATCCATGCGAAATTGAAGGCTTATCTTCAAATCCATGCAAAACAAATGATTCAGCATCAAATCAATACGATGTAGAAGGTTCAGCTTCAAAATCATGCGAAACAAATGATTTAGCTTCAGATACTAGCGATAGAAGTGATATAGCATCGAATGCAGGCGAAACAAACGAGTTAGCTTCAAATCGAAGCGAATCACACGATAAGCTTCAAATCAATGCGATGTAGAAGGTTTAGCTTCAAATCCATGCGAATCAAATGATTTAGATTCAGATACTTGCGATATAAGAGATATAGCTTCAAATGCAGACGAATCAAACGAGTTAGCATCGAATGCATGCAAAACACACGATTTAGCTTCAAATCCATGCGATGTAGAATGTTTAGCTTCAAATCCACGCGAAACGCATGAGTTAGCTTCAAATCAATACGATGTAGAAGGTTTAGCATCAAATCCATGCGAAACAAATGATTTAGCTTCAGATACTTGCGATATAAGTGATATAGCATCAAATGCAGGCGAATCGAACGAGTTAGCATGAAATCCGAGCAAGACACATGACTTAGCTTCAAATCAATGCGATGTAGAAGGTTTAGCTTCAAATCCAAGCGAAACACATGATTTAACATGAAATCAATGCGATGTAGAAGGTTTAGCGTCAAATCCATGCGAAACAAATGATTTAGCATCAAACACTTGGGATAAAAGTGATATAGCTTCAAATGCAGACGAATCAAACGAGTTAGCTTCAAAATCCATGCGATACACATCATTTAGCTTTAAATCCATGCGAAATTGAAGGCTTATCTTCAAATCCATGCAAAACAAATGATTCAGCATCAAATCAATACGATGTAGAAGGTTCAGCTTCAAAATCATGCGAAACAAATGATTTAGCTTCAGATACTTGCGATATAAGTGATATAGCATCAAATGCAGGCGAAACGAACGAGTTAGCAAGAAATCCAAGCAAGACACATGATTTAGCTTCAAATCAATGCGATGTAGAAGGTTTAGCTTCAAATCCGTGAGAAACAAATGATTTAGCTTCCGATACTAGCGATAGAAGTGATATAGCATCGAATGCAGGCGAAACGAACGAGTTAGCTTCAAATCCACGCGAAACACATGATTTAGCTTTAAATCCATGCGAAGTAGAAGGCATAGCGTCAAATCCATGCGAAACAAATGATTTAGCTTCAGATACTTGCGATATAAGTGATATAGCATCAAATGCAGGCCATCGAACGAGTTAGCAAGACATCCAAGCAAGACACATGATTTAGCTTCAAATCAATGCGTTGTAGAAGGTTTAGCTTCAAATCCATGCGAAACAAATGATTTAGCTACTAAGCAAAGCGAAGTAGAAGTCTTAGCTTCAAATCCATGCGAAGCAAATGATTTATCTTCATCCACTTGGGATTTAAGTGATATATTTTCAAATGCAGACGAAACAAACGAGTTAGATTCCAATCCAAGCGAATCACATGATTTAGCTTCAAATCAATGCGATGTAGAAATTTTAGCTTCAAATCCATGCGAAACAAATGATTTAGCTTCAGATACTAGCGATATAAGTGATATAGCTCCAAATGCAGACGAAACTAACGAGTTAGCTCCAAATCCATGCGAAACACATGATTTAGCTTCAAATCAATGCGATGTAGAAGGATTAGCTTCAAATCCATGCGGAGCAAATGATTGAGCTTCACACACTTGGGATATATGTGATATAGCTTCAAATCCATGCGAAACAAATGATTTAGCTTCAGATACTAGCGATATAAGTGATATAGCTTCAAATGCAGACGAAACTAACGAGTTAGCTTCAATTCCATGCGAAACACATGATTAAGCTTCAAATCAATGCGGTGTAGAAGGTTTAGCTTCAAATCCATGCGAAACCAATGGTTTAGGTTCAGATACTTGCGATACCAGTGGCACAACTCCAAATGCAGACGAAACAAAGCAGTCAGCTTCAATTCCATGCGAAACACATGATTGAGTTAAAATTAATGCGATGCAGAAGGCTTAGCTTCAAATCCATGCGAAACCAATGATTTAGCTTCAGATACTTGCGATATAAGTGATATTGCTTCAAATGCAGACGAATCAAACCAGTTAGCTTCAATTCCATGCGAAACACATGATTTAGCAACAAATCAATGCGAAGTATAAGGTTAAGCTTCAAATCAATGCGAAACACATGAATTAGCTTCAAACCCATGCGAAACACATGATTTAGCATCAAATCAATGCGATGTAGAAGGTTTTGCTTCAAATCCATGAGACACAAATGACTTAGATTCAGATACTTGCGATATAGGTGATACACCATCAAATGCAGACGAAACAAACGAGTTAGCTTCAAATCCATGCGAAACACATGATTTAGCTTTAAATCAATGCGATGTAGAAGGTTTAGCTTCAAATCCATGCGAAGCAAATGATTGAGCTTCACACACTTGGGATATATGTGATATAGCTTCAAATCCATGCGAAACAAATGATTTAGATTCAAACACTTGGTATATAAGTGATATAGCTTCAAATGCAGACGAAGCAAACGAGTTAACTTTCAATCCAAGCGAATCACATGTTTTAGCTTCAAATCAATGCGATGTAGAAATTTTAGCTTCAAATCCATGCGAAACAAATGATTTAGCTTCAGATACTAGCGATATAAG
The DNA here is from genome assembly GCF_051020955.1 of Megalopta genalis. Taxonomy (NCBI): domain Eukaryota; kingdom Metazoa; phylum Arthropoda; class Insecta; order Hymenoptera; family Halictidae; genus Megalopta; species Megalopta genalis. Next base: position 17,886 of record NW_027477576.1, on the reverse strand, counting down.
TGATATAGCTTCAAATGGAAGGGAATCAAACGAGTTAGCTTCAAATCAAAGCGAATCATACGATTTAGCTTCAAATCAATGCGATTTAAAAGGTTTAACTTCAAATCCAGGCGAAACAAATGTCTGAGCATCAAACACTTGGGATATATGTGATATAGCTTCAAATGCAGACGAAACAAACGAGTTAGCTTCAAATCCATGCGAAACACACGATTTAGTTGCAAATCAATGCTATGTAGAAGGTTTAGCTTAAAATCCATGAGACAAAAATGATTTAGCATCAGAAACTTGCGATATAAGTGATATAGCTTCAAATGCAGACGAAACAGACGAGTTTGCTTCAAATCCATGCGAAACACATGATTTAGATGCAAATCATTGCGATGTAAAAAGTCTAGCTTCAAATCCATGCGAAACAAATGATTTATCTTCAAACACTTGGGATATATGTGATATATCTTCAAATGCAGACGAAACAAACGATTTAGCTTCCAATCCAAGCGAATCACATGATTTAGCTCCAAATCAATGCGATGTAGAAAGTCTAGCTTCAAATCCATGCGAAACAAATGATTTAGCTACTAAGCAAAGCGAAGTAGAAGTCTTAGCTTCAAATCCATGCGAAGCAAATGATTTATCTTCAACCACTTGGGTTTTAAGTAATATATCTTCAAATGCAGACGAAACAAACGAGTTAGATTCCAATCCAAGCGAATCACATGATTTAGCTTCAAATCAATGCGATGTAGAAATTTTAGCTTCAAATCCATGCGAAACAAATGATTTAGCTTCAGATACTAGCGATATAAGTGATATAGCTCCAAATGCAGACGAAACTAACGAGTTAGCTCCAAATCCATGCGAAACACATGATTTAGCAACAAATCAATGCGAAGTATAAGGTTAAGCTTCAAATCCATGCGAAACACATGAATTAGCTTCAAACCCACGCGAAACACATGATTTAGCATCAAATCAATGCGATGTAGAAGGTTTTGCTTCAAATCCATGAGACAGAAATGATTTAGATTCAGATACTTGCGATATAAGTGATACAGCTTCAAATGCAGACGAAACAAACGAGTTAGCTTCAAATCCATGCGAAACACATGATTTAGCTTTAAATCAATGCGATGTAGAAGGTTTAGCTTCAAATCCATGCGAAACAAATGATTTAGCTTCAAACACTTGCGATATAAGTGATATGGCATCAAATGCAGGCGAAACGGACGAGTTAGCTTCATATCCATGCGAAACACATGATTTAGCTGCAAATCAATGCGATGTAGAATGTTTAGCTTCAAATCCATGCGAAAAAAATGATTTAGCTTCAGATACTAGCGATACAAGTGATATAGCTTCAAATGCAGACGAAACTAACGAGTTAGCATCATATCCTTGCAAAACACATGATTTAGCTTCAAATCAAAGCGATGTAGAAGGTATAGCTTCAAATCCAAGCGAAACAAATGATTTAGCTTCAAGCACTTGTGGTATAAGTGATATAGCTGCAAATGCAGACGAATCAAACGGGGTAGCTTCAAAATCCATGCTATACATGTCATTTAGCTTCTAATCGATACGATGTAGAAGGTTTAGCTTCAAATCCATGCGAAACAAATGATTTAGCTTCAAACACTTGTGATATAAGTGGTATAGCTGCAAATGCAGCCGAATCAAACGGGATAGCTTCAAAATCCATGCGAAACAAATGATTTAGCTTTAAACACTTGCGATATAAGTGATATAGCATCAAATGCAGGCGAAACGAACGAGTTAGCTTCAAATCCATGCGAAACACATAATTTAGCATTAAATCAATGCTATGTAGAAGGTTTAGCTTCAAATCCTTGCGACACAAATGATTTAGCTTCAGATACTTGCGATATAAGTGATACAGCTACAAATGCAGAAGAAAAAACGAGTTAGCTTCCAATCCAAGCAAAACACATGATTTAGCTTTAAATCAATGCGATGTAGAACGTTTAGCTTCAAATCCTTGCGACACAAATGATTTAGCTTCAGATACTTGCGATATAAGTGATACAGCTACAAATGCAGACGAAATAAACGAGTTAGCTTCCAATCCGAGCGAAACACATGATTTAGCTTTAAATCAATGCGATGTAGAAGGTTCAGCTTCAAATCCATGCGAAACAAATGATTTAGCTTCAAACACTTGGGTTATAAGTGATATAGCTTCAAATGCAGACGGAACCAAAGAGTTACCTTCCAATCCAAGCGAATCACATGATTTATCTTCAAATCAATGCGATGTAGAAGGTTTAGCTTCAAAACCATGCGAAGCAAATGATTTAGCTTCAAACACTTGGGATATAAGTGATATAGCTTCAAACGCAGACGGAAACAAACGAGTTAGCTTCAAATCCATGCGAAACTCATGAAGCATCCACGAGACACAAATGATATAACTTCAAACACTTGGTATATAAGTGATATAGCTTCAAATGCAGACGAAACTAACGAGATAGCTCCAAATCCATGCGAAACACATGATTCGGCTTCAAATCAATGCGATGTAGCAGGATTAGCTTCAAATCCATGCGAAGCAAATGATTGAGCTTCAAACTCTTGGGTCATAGGTGATATAGCTTCAACAGCAGACGAAACAAACGAGTTAGCTTCAAATCCATGCGAAACACACGATTTAGCTGCAAATCAATGCTATGTAGTAGGTTTAGCTTGAAATCCGTGCGAAACAAATGATTTATCTTCAGATACTAGCGATATAAGTGATATAGCTTCAAATGCAGACGAAACTATCGAGTTAGCTTCAAATCCATGCGAAACACATGATTTAGCTTCAAATCAATGCGATGTAGAAGGATTAGCTTCAAATCCATGCGAAACAAATTATTTAGCATCAGATACTAGCGATATAAGTGATATAGATTCAAATGCAGACGAAACTAATGAGTAAGCTTCCAATCCAAGCGAATCACATGATTTAGCTTCAAATCAATGCGATGTAGAAAGCTTAGCTTCAAATCCATGCGAAACAAATTATTTTGCTTCAGATACTAGCGATATAAGTGATATAGCTTCACATACAGATGCAACTAACGAGTTAGCTTCAAATCCATGCGATACACAAGATTTAGCTTCAAATCAATTCGAAGTAGAGGGTTTAGCCTTAAATCCATGAGACACAAATGATTTAGCTTCAGATACTTGCGATATAAGTGATACAGCTTCATATGCAGACGAAATAAACGAGTTAGCTTCCAATCCAAGCGAAACACATAATTTAGCATTAAATCAATGCTATGTAGAAGGTTTAGCTTCAAATCCTTGCGACACAAATGATTTAGCTTCAGATACTTGCGATATAAGTGATACAGCTACAAATGCAGAAGAAAAAACGAGTTAGCTTCCAATCCAAGCAAAACACATGATTTAGCTTTAAATCAATGCGATGTAGAACGTTTAGCTTCAAATCCTTGCGACACAAATGATTTAGCTTCAGATACTTGCGATATAAGTGATACAGCTACAAATGCAGCCGAAATAAACGAGATAGCTCCAAATCCATGTGAAATACATGATTTAGCTGCAAATCAATGCGATGTAGAACGTTTAGCTTCAAATCCTTGCGACACAAATGATTTAGCTTCAGATACTTGCGATATAAGTGATACAGCTACAAATGCAGACGAAATAAACGAGTTAGCTTGCAATCCGAGCGAAACACATGATTTAGCTTTAAATCAATGAGATGTAGAAGGTTTAGCTTCAAATCCATGCGAAACAAATGATTTAGCTTCAAACACATGGGATATAAGTGATATAGATTCAAATGCAGACGGAAACAAACGAGTTAGCTTCAAATCCATGCGAAACTCATGATTTTGCTGCAAAGCAAAGCTATGTAGAAGGTTTAGCTTCAAATCAATGCGTAGCAAATGATTGAGCTTCAAACACTTGGGATATATTTGATATAGCTTCAAATCCATGAGACACAAATGATATAGCTTCAAACACTTGGTATATAAGTGATATAGCTTCAAATGCAGACGAAACTAACGAGATAGCTCCAAATCCATGCGAAACACATGATTTGGCTTCAAATCAATGCGATATAGAAGGATTAGCTTCAAATCCATGCGAAGCAAATGATTGAGCTTCAAACACTTGGGATATAGGTGATATAGCTTCAACAGCATGCGAAACAAACGAGTTAGCTTCAAATCCATGCGAAACACAAGATTTAGCTTCAAATCAATTCGAAGTAGAGGGTTTAGCTTCAAATCCATGAGACACAAATGATGTAGCTTCAGATACTAGCGATATAAGTGGTATAGCTACAAATGCAGACGAAACAACCGAGTTAGCTCCAAATCCAAGCGAATCAAATGATTTAGCTTCAAATCCATGAGACACAAATGATTTAGCTTCAGATACTTGCGATATAAGCGATACAGCTGCAAATGCAGATGAAATAAACGAGTTAGCTTCCAATCCAAGCGAAACACATGATTTAGCTTTAAATCAATGCGATGTAGAAGGTTTAGCTTGAAATCCATGCGAAACAAATGATTTAGCTTCAAACGCTTGGGATATAAGTGATATAGCTTCAAATGCAGACGGAAACAAACGAGTTAGCTTCATATCCAAGCGAAACACATGATTTAGCTGCAAATCAATGCTATGTAGATGGTTTAGCTTCAAATCCATGAGACACAAATGATTTAGCTTCAGATACTTGCGATATAAGTGATACAGCTACAAATGCAGCCGAAATAAACGAGATAGCTCCAAATCCATGTGAAATACATGATTTAGCTGCAAATCAATGCGATGTAGAACGTTTAGCTTCAAATCCTTGCGACACAAATGATTTAGCTTCAGATACTTGCGATATAAGTGATACAGCTACAAATGCAGACGAAATAAACGAGTTAGCTTGCAATCCGAGCGAAACACATGATTTAGCTTTAAATCAATGAGATGGAGAAGGTTTAGCTTCAAATCCATGCGAAACAAATGATTTAGCTTCAAACACATGGGATATAAGTGATATAGCTTCAAATGCAGACGGAAACAAACGAGTTAGCTTCAAATCCATGCGAAACTCATGATTTTGCTGCAAAGCAATGCTATGTAGAAGGTTTAGCTTCAAATCAATGCGAAGCAAATGATTGAGCTTCAAACACTTGGGATATATTTGATATAGCTTCAAATCCATGAGACACAAATGATATAGCTTCAAACACTTGGTATATAAGTGATATAGCTTCAAATGCAGACGAAACTAACGAGATAGCTCCAAATCCATGCGAAACACATGATTTGGCTTCAAATCAATGCGATATAGAAGGATTAGCTTCAAATCCATGCGAAGCAAATGATTGAGCTTCAAACACTTGGGATATATGTGATATAGCTTCAAATGCAGACGAAACAAACGAGTTAGCTTCAAATCCATGGGAAACACACGATTTAGCTGCAAATCAATGCTATGTAGTAGGTTTAGCTTGAAATCCGTGCGAAACAAATGATTTATCTTCAGATACTAGCGATATAAGTGATATAGCTTCAAATGCAGACGAAACTATCGAGTTAGCTTCAAATCCATGCGAAACACATGATTTAGCTTCAAATCAATGCGATGTAGAAGGATTAGCTTCAAATCCATGCGAAACAAATTATTTAGCATCAGATACTAGCGATATAAGTGATATAGATTCAAATGCAGACGAAACTAATGAGTAAGCTTCCAATCCAAGCGAATCACATGATTTAGCTTCAAATCAATGCGATGTAGAAAGCTTAGCTTCAAATCCATGCGAAACAAATTATTTTGCTTCAGATACTAGCGATATAAGTGATATAGCTTCACATACAGATGCAACTAACGAGTTAGCTTCAAATCCATGCGATACACAAGATTTAGCTTCAAATCAATTCGAAGTAGAGGGTTTAGCCTTAAATCCATGAGACACAAATGATTTAGCTTCAGATACTTGCGATATAAGTGATACAGCTTCATATGCAGACGAAATAAACGAGTTAGCTTCCAATCCAAGCGAAACACATAATTTAGCATTAAATCAATGCTATGTAGAAGGTTTAGCTTCAAATCCTTGCGACACAAATGATTTAGCTTCAGATACTTGCGATATAAGTGATACAGCTACAAATGCAGAAGAAAAAACGAGTTAGCTTCCAATCCAAGCAAAACACATGATTTAGCTTTAAATCAATGCGATGTAGAACGTTTAGCTTCAAATCCTTGCGACACAAATGATTTAGCTTCAGATACTTGCGATATAAGTGATACAGCTACAAATGCAGCCGAAATAAACGAGATAGCTCCAAATCCATGTGAAATACATGATTTAGCTGCAAATCAATGCGATGTAGAACGTTTAGCTTCAAATCCTTGCGACACAAATGATTTAGCTTCAGATACTTGCGATATAAGTGATACAGCTACAAATGCAGACGAAATAAACGAGTTAGCTTGCAATCCGAGCGAAACACATGATTTAGCTTTAAATCAATGAGATGTAGAAGGTTTAGCTTCAAATCCATGCGAAACAAATGATTTAGCTTCAAACACATGGGATATAAGTGATATAGCTTCAAATGCAGACGGAAACAAACGAGTTAGCTTCAAATCCATGCGAAACTCATGATTTTGCTGCAAAGCAAAGCTATGTAGAAGGTTTAGCTTCAAATCAATGCGTAGCAAATGATTGAGCTTCAAACACTTGGGATATATTTGATATAGCTTCAAATCCATGAGACACAAATGATATAGCTTCAAACACTTGGTATATAAGTGATATAGCTTCAAATGCAGACGAAACTAACGAGATAGCTCCAAATCCATGCGAAACACATGATTTGGCTTCAAATCAATGCGATATAGAAGGATTAGCGTCAAATCCATGCGAAGCAAATGATTGAGCTTCAAACACTTGGGATATATGTGATATAGCTTCAAATGCAGACGAAACAAACGAGTTTGCTTCAAATCCATGCGAAACACACGATTTAGCTGCAAATCAATGCTATGTAGTAGGTTTATCTTGAAATCCGTGCGAAACAAATGATTCATCTTCAGATACTAGCGATATAAGTGATATAGCTTCAAATGCAGACGAAACTATCGAGTTAGCTTCAAATCCATGCGAAACACATGATTTAGCTTCAAATCAATGCGATGTAGAAGGATTAGCTTCAAATCCATGCGAAACAAATTATTTAGCATCAGATACTAGCGATATAAGTGATATAGCTTCAAATGCAGACGAAACTAATGAGTAAGCTTCCAATCCAAGCGAATCACATGATTTAGCTTCAAATCAATGCGATGTAGAAGGTTAAACTTCAAATCTATACGAAACAAATGATTTAGGTTCAGATACTTGCGATATAAGTGATATAGCTTCAAATGCAGGAGAAACAAACGAGTTAGCATCAAATCCATGCAAAAAACATGATTTAGTTTCGAATCAATTCGACGTTGACGGTTTAGCTTCAAATCCAATCGAAACACATGATTTAGCTCCAAATCAATGCGATGTAGAAGGTTTAGCTTCAAATCCATTCGAAACAAATGATTTAGCATCAAACACTTGCGATATAACTGATATAGCTTCAAATGCAGGGGGAACAAACGAGTTAGCATCAAATCCATGCAAAACACATGATTTAGCTTCAAACAATGCGATGTAGAAGGATTAGCGTCAAATCCATGAGAAACAAATGATTTAGCAGCAGATTCTTGCGATATAACTGATATAGCTTCAAATGCAGGGGGAACAAACGAGTTAGCATGAAATCCATGCAAAACACATGATTTAGCTGCAAATGAATGCGCTGTAGATGGTTTAGCTTCAAGTCCATGCGAAACAAATGATTTAGCATAAGATACTTGCGATATAACTGATATAGCTTCAAATGCAGGGGAAACAAACGAGTTAGCACCAAAACCATGCAAAACACATGATTTAGCTGCAAATCAATGCGATGTAAAAGGTTTAGCTTCAAATCCAAGCGAAACACATGATATAGCATCAGATACTTGCGATATAACTGAAATAGCTTCAAATGCAGGGGAAACAAACGAATGAGCATCAAATCCATGCAAAACACATGATTTAGCTTCAAATCAAAGCGATGTCGAAGGTATAGCTTCAAATCCAAGCGAAACACATGATTTAGCTTCTAATCAATGCGATGTAGAAGGTTTAGCTTCAAATCCATGCGAAACAAATGATTTAGCTTCAAACACTTGTGATATAAGTGGTATAGCTGCAAATGCAGACGAATCAAACGGGATAGCTTCAAAATCCATGCGATACATATCATTTAGCTTCAAATCGATACGAAGTAGAAGGCTTAGCTTCAAATCCATGCGAAACAAATGATTTAGGTTCAGATACTTGCGACACATTGATATTGCTTCAAATGCAGGCGAAACGAACGAGTTAGCTTCTGATCCATGCGAAACACATGATTTAGCTTCAAATCAATGCGATGTAGAAGGTTAAACTTCAAATCTATACGAAACAAATGATTTAGCTTCAGATACTTGCGATATAAGTGATATAGCATCAAATGCAGGCGAAACGACCGAGTTAGCTACAAATCCATGCGAAACGCATGATTTAGCTGCAAATCAATGCGATGTAGAAGGTTTAGTTTCAAATCCATGCGAAACAAATGATTTAGCATCAGATACTTGCGATATAACTGATATAGCTTCAAATGCAGACGAATCAAACGAGTTAGCTTCAAAATCGATGCGACACACATCATTTAGCTTTAAATCCATGCGAAGTAGAAGGCTTAGCTTCAAATTCATGCGAAACAAATCATTTAGGTTCAGATACTTGCGATATAATTGATATAGCTTCAAATGCAGGAGAAACAAACGAGTTAGCATCATATCCATGCAAAAAACATGATTTAGTTTCGAATCAATGCGACGTTGACGGTTTAGCTTCAAATCCAATCGAAACACATGATTTAGCTTCAAATCAATGCGATGTAGAAGGTTTTGCTTCAAATCCATTCGAAACAAATGATTTAGCATCAAACACTTGGGGTATAAGTGACATAGCTTCAAATGCAGGGGAAACAAACGAGTTAGCCTCAAATCCATGCAAAACACATGATTTAGCTTCAAATCAATGCGATGTAGAAGGATTAGCGTCAAATCCATGCGAAACAAATGATTTAGCAGCAGATACTTGCGATATAACTGATATAGCTTCAAATGCAGGGGGAACAAACGAGTTAGCATCAAATCCATCCAAAACACATGATTTAGCTTCAAATCAATGCGATGTAGAAGGTATAGCTTCAAATCCATTCGAAACAAATGATTTAGCATCAAACACTTGGGGTATAAGTGACATAGCTTCAAATGCAGGGGAAACAAACGAGTTAGCATGAAATCCATGCAAAACACATGATTTAGCTGCAAATGTATGCGATGTAGATGGTTTAGCTTCAAGTCCACGCGAAACAAATGATTTAGCATAAGATACTTGCGATATAACTGATATAGCTTCAAATGCAGGGGAAACAAACGAGTTAGCATCAAAACCATGCAAAACACATGATTTAGCTGCAAATGAATGCGATGTAAAGGTTTAGCTTCAAATCCAAGCGAAACACATGACATAGCATCAGATACTTGCGATATAACTGAAATAGCTTCAAATGCAGGGGAAACAAACGAATGAGCATCAAATCCATGCAAAACACATGATTTAGCTTCAAATCAAAGCGATGTAGAAGGTATAGCTTCAAATCCAAGCGAAACACATGATTTAGCTTCAAATCAGTGCGATGTAGGAGGTTTAGCTTCAAATCCATGCGAAACAAATGATTTAGCTTCAAACACTTGCGATATAAGTGATATAGCATCAAATGCTGGCGAAACGAACGAGTTAGCTTCAAATCCATGCGAAACACATGATTTAGCTTCAAATCAATGCGATGTAGAAGGTTAAACTTCAAATCTATACGAAACAAATGATTTAGCTTCAGATACTTGCGATATAAGTGATATAGCATCGAATGCAGGCGAAACGACCGAGTTAGCTTCAAATCCATGCGAAACACATGATTTAGCTGCAAATCAATGCGATGTAGAACGTTTAGCTTCAAATCCTTGCGACACAAATGATTTAGCTTCAGATACTTGCGATATAAGTGATACAGCTACAAATGCAGACGAAATAAACGAGTTAGCTTGCAATCCGAGCGAAACACATGATTTAGCTTTAAATCAATGAGATGTAGAAGGTTTAGCTTCAAATCCATGCGAAACAAATGATTTAGCTTCAAACACATGGGATATAAGTGATATAGCTTCAAATGCAGACGGAAACAAACGAGTTAGCTTCAAATCCATGCGAAACTCATGATTTTGCTGCAAAGCAAAGCTATGTAGAAGGTTTAGCTTCAAATCAATGCGTAGCAAATGATTGAGCTTCAAACACTTGGGATATATTTGATATAGCTTCAAATCCATGAGACACAAATGATATAGCTTCAAACACTTGGTATATAAGTGATATAGCTTCAAATGCAGACGAAACTAACGAGATAGCTCCAAATCCATGCGAAACACATGATTTGGCTTCAAATCAATGCGATATAGAAGGATTAGCGTCAAATCCATGCGAAGCAAATGATTGAGCTTCAAACACTTGGGATATATGTGATATAGCTTCAAATGCAGACGAAACAAACGAGTTTGCTTCAAATCCATGCGAAACACACGATTTAGCTGCAAATCAATGCTATGTAGTAGGTTTATCTTGAAATCCGTGCGAAACAAATGATTCATCTTCAGATACTAGCGATATAAGTGATATAGCTTCAAATGCAGACGAAACTATCGAGTTAGCTTCAAATCCATGCGAAACACATGATTTAGCTTCAAATCAATGCGATGTAGAAGGATTAGCTTCAAATCCATGCGAAACAAATTATTTAGCATCAGATACTAGCGATATAAGTGATATAGCTTCAAATGCAGACGAAACTAATGAGTAAGCTTCCAATCCAAGCGAATCACATGATTTAGCTTCAAATCAATGCGATGTAGAAGGTTAAACTTCAAATCTATACGAAACAAATGATTTAGGTTCAGATACTTGCGATATAAGTGATATAGCTTCAAATGCAGGAGAAACAAACGAGTTAGCATCAAATCCATGCAAAAAACATGATTTAGTTTCGAATCAATTCGACGTTGACGGTTTAGCTTCAAATCCAATCGAAACACATGATTTAGCTCCAAATCAATGCGATGTAGAAGGTTTAGCTTCAAATCCATTCGAAACAAATGATTTAGCATCAAACACTTGCGATATAACTGATATAGCTTCAAATGCAGGGGGAACAAACGAGTTAGCATCAAATCCATGCAAAACACATGATTTAGCTTCAAACAATGCGATGTAGAAGGATTAGCGTCAAATCCATGAGAAACAAATGATTTAGCAGCAGATTCTTGCGATATAACTGATATAGCTTCAAATGCAGGGGGAACAAACGAGTTAGCATGAAATCCATGCAAAACACATGATTTAGCTGCAAATGAATGCGCTGTAGATGGTTTAGCTTCAAGTCCATGCGAAACAAATGATTTAGCATAAGATACTTGCGATATAACTGATATAGCTTCAAATGCAGGGGAAACAAACGAGTTAGCACCAAAACCATGCAAAACACATGATTTAGCTGCAAATCAATGCGATGTAAAAGGTTTAGCTTCAAATCCAAGCGAAACACATGATATAGCATCAGATACTTGCGATATAACTGAAATAGCTTCAAATGCAGGGGAAACAAACGAATGAGCATCAAATCCATGCAAAACACATGATTTAGCTTCAAATCAAAGCGATGTCGAAGGTATAGCTTCAAATCCAAGCGAAACACATGATTTAGCTTCTAATCAATGCGATGTAGAAGGTTTAGCTTCAAATCCATGCGAAACAAATGATTTAGCTTCAAACACTTGTGATATAAGTGGTATAGCTGCAAATGCAGACGAATCAAACGGGATAGCTTCAAAATCCATGCGATACATATCATTTAGCTTCAAATCGATACGAAGTAGAAGGCTTAGCTTCAAATCCATGCGAAACAAATGATTTAGGTTCAGATACTTGCGACACATTGATATTGCTTCAAATGCAGGCGAAACGAACGAGTTAGCTTCTGATCCATGCGAAACACATGATTTAGCTTCAAATCAATGCGATGTAGAAGGTTAAACTTCAAATCTATACGAAACAAATGATTTAGCTTCAGATACTTGCGATATAAGTGATATAGCATCAAATGCAGGCGAAACGACCGAGTTAGCTACAAATCCATGCGAAACGCATGATTTAGCTGCAAATCAATGCGATGTAGAAGGTTTAGTTTCAAATCCATGCGAAACAAATGATTTAGCATCAGATACTTGCGATATAACTGATATAGCTTCAAATGCAGACGAATCAAACGAGTTAGCTTCAAAATCGATGCGACACACATCATTTAGCTTTAAATCCATGCGAAGTAGAAGGCTTAGCTTCAAATTCATGCGAAACAAATCATTTAGGTTCAGATACTTGCGATATAATTGATATAGCTTCAAATGCAGGAGAAACAAACGAGTTAGCATCATATCCATGCAAAAAACATGATTTAGTTTCGAATCAATGCGACGTTGACGGTTTAGCTTCAAATCCAATCGAAACACATGATTTAGCTTCAAATCAATGCGATGTAGAAGGTTTTGCTTCAAATCCATTCGAAACAAATGATTTAGCATCAAACACTTGGGGTATAAGTGACATAGCTTCAAATGCAGGGGAAACAAACGAGTTAGCCTCAAATCCATGCAAAACACATGATTTAGCTTCAAATCAATGCGATGTAGAAGGATTAGCGTCAAATCCATGCGAAACAAATGATTTAGCAGCAGATACTTGCGATATAACTGATATAGCTTCAAATGCAGGGGGAACAAACGAGTTAGCATCAAATCCATCCAAAACACATGATTTAGCTTCAAATCAATGCGATGTAGAAGGTATAGCTTCAAATCCATTCGAAACAAATGATTTAGCATCAAACACTTGGGGTATAAGTGACATAGCTTCAAATGCAGGGGAAACAAACGAGTTAGCATGAAATCCATGCAAAACACATGATTTAGCTGCAAATGTATGCGATGTAGATGGTTTAGCTTCAAGTCCACGCGAAACAAATGATTTAGCATAAGATACTTGCGATATAACTGATATAGCTTCAAATGCAGGGGAAACAAACGAGTTAGCATCAAAACCATGCAAAACACATGATTTAGCTGCAAATGAATGCGATGTAAAGGTTTAGCTTCAAATCCAAGCGAAACACATGACATAGCATCAGATACTTGCGATATAACTGAAATAGCTTCAAATGCAGGGGAAACAAACGAATGAGCATCAAATCCATGCAAAACACATGATTTAGCTTCAAATCAAAGCGATGTAGAAGGTATAGCTTCAAATCCAAGCGAAACACATGATTTAGCTTCAAATCAGTGCGATGTAGGAGGTTTAGCTTCAAATCCATGCGAAACAAATGATTTAGCTTCAAACACTTGCGATATAAGTGATATAGCATCAAATGCTGGCGAAACGAACGAGTTAGCTTCAAATCCATGCGAAACACATGATTTAGCTTCAAATCAATGCGATGTAGAAGGTTAAACTTCAAATCTATACGAAACAAATGATTTAGCTTCAGATACTTGCGATATAAGTGATATAGCATCGAATGCAGGCGAAACGACCGAGTTAGCTTCAAATCCATGCGAAACACATGATTTAGCTGCAAATCAATGCGATGTAGAAGGTTTAGCTTCAAATTCATGCGAAACAAATGATTTAGCATCAGATACTTGCGATATAACTGATATAGTTTCAAATGCAGTGGAAACAAACGAGCTAGCATCAAATCCATGCAAAACACATGATTTAGCTTCAAATCAAAGCGATGTAAATGATATAGTAAGGGATATAGCAGGAAATGCAGACGAATCAAACGGGGAAGCTTCAAAATCCATGCGATACATATCATTTAACTTCAAATCGATACGAAGTAGAAGGCTTAGCTTCAAATCCATGCGAAACAAATGATTTAGGTTCAGATACTTGCGATACATTGATATTGCTTCAAATGCAGGCGAAACTAACGAGTTAGCTTCAAATCCATGCGAAACACATGATTTATCTTCAGATACTTGCGATATAAGTGATATAGCATCAAATGCAGGCGAAACGACCGAGTTAGCTTCAAATCCATGCGAAACACATGATTTAGCTGCAAATCAATGTGATGTAGAAGGTTTAGCTTCAAATCCATGCGAAACAAATGATTTAGCATCAGCTACTTGCGACATAACTGATATAGCTTCAAATGCAGACGAATCAAACTAGTTAGCTTCAAAATCCATGCGAAGTAGAAGGCTTAGCTTCAAATCCATGCGAAACAAATGATTTAGGTTCAGATACTTACGATACATTGATAATGGTTCAAATGCAGGCGAAACTAACGAGTTAGCTTCAAATCCATGCGAAACACATGATTTAGCTTCAAATCAATGCGATGTAGAAGGTTAAACTTCAAATCTATACGAAACAAATGATTTAGCTTCAGATACTTGCGATATAAGTGATATAGCATCAAATGCAGGCGGAACGACCGAGTTAGCTACAAATCCATGCGAAACACATGATTTAGCTGCAAATCAATGCGATGTAGAAGGTTTAGTTTCAAATCCATGCGAAACAAATGATTTAGCATCAGATACTTGCGATATAACTGATATAGCTTCAAATGCAGACGAATCAAACCAGTTAGCTTCAAAATCGATGCGACACACATCATTTAGCTTTAAATCCATGCGAAGTAGAAGGCTTAGCTTCAAATTCATGCGAAACAAATGATTTAGGTTCAGTTACTTGCGATATAAGTGATATAGCTTCAAATGCAGGAGAAACAAACGAGTTAGCATCAAATCCATGCAAAAAACATGATTTAGTTTCGAATCAATGCGACGATGACGGTTTAGCTTCAAATCCAATCGAAACACATGATTTAGCTCCAAATCAATGCGATGTAGAAGGTTTTGCTTCAAATCCATTCGAAACAAGTGATTTAGCATCAAACACTTGGGTATAAGTGACATAGCTTCAAATGCAGGGGAAACAAACGAGTTAGCATGAAATCCATGCAAAACACATGTTTAGCTGCAAATGAATGCGATTTAGATGGTTTAGCTTCAAGTCCATGCGAAACAAATGATTTAGCATAAGATACTTGCGATATAACTGATATAGCTTCAAATGCAGGGGAAACAAACGAGTTAGCATCAAATCCATGCAAAACACATGATTTAGCTTCAAATCAATGCGATGTAGAAGGATTAGCTTCAAATCCATGCGAAACAAATGATTTAGCAGCAGATACTTGCGATATAACTGATATAGCTTCAAATGCTGGGGGAACAAACGAGTTAGCATCAAATCCATGCAAAACACATGATTTAGCTTCAAATCAAAGCGATGTAGAAGGTATAGCTTCAAATCCAAGCGAAACACATGATTTAGCTTCAAATCAGTGCGATGTAGTAGGTTTAGCTTCAAATCCATGCGAAACAAATGATTTAGCTTCAAACACTTGCGATATAAGTGATATAGCATCAAATGCAGGCGAAACGAACGAGTTAGCTTCAAATCCATGCGAAACACATGATTTAGCTTCAAATCAATGCGATGTAGAAGGTTAAACTTCAAATCTATACGAAACAAATGATTTAGCTTCAGATACTTGCGATATAAGTGATATAGCATCGAATGCAGGCGAAACGACCGAGTTAGCTTCAAATCCATGCGAAACACATGATTTAGCTGCAAATCAATGCGATGTAGAAGGTTTAGCTTCAATTCCATGCGAAACAAATGATTTAGCATCAGATACTTGCGATATAACTGATATAGTTTCAAATGCAGTGGAAACAAACGAGTTAGCATCAAATCCATGCAAAACACATGATTTAGCTTCAAATCAAAGCGATGTAAATGATATAGTAAGTGATATAGCAGGAAATGCAGACGAATCAAACGGGGAAGATTCAAAATCCATGCGATACATATCATTTAACTTCAAATCGATACGAAGTAGAAGGCTTAGCTTCAAATCCATGCGAAACAAATGATTTAGGTTCAGATACTTACGATACATTGATATTGGTTCAAATGCAGGCGAAACTAACGAGTTAGCTTCAAATCCATGCGAAACACATGATTTAGCTTCAGATACTTGCGATATAAGTGATATAGCATCAAATGCAGGCCAAACGAGCCGAGTTAGCTTCAAATCCATTCGAAACACATGATTTAGCTGCAAATCAATGTGATGTAGAAGGTTTAGCTTCAAATCCATGCGAAACAGATGATTTAGCATCAGCTACTTGCGACATAACTGATATAGCTTCGAATGCAGACGAATCAAAACTAGTTAGCTTCAAAATCCATGCGAAGTAGAAGGCTTAGCTTCAAATCCATGCGAAACAAATGATTTAGGTTCAGATACTTACGATACATTGATATTGGTTCAAATGCAGGCGAAACTAACGAGTTAGCTTCAAATCCATGCGAAACACATGATTTAGCTTCAAATCAATGCGATGTAGAAGGTTAAACTTCAAATCCATGCGAAACAAATGATTTAGCATCAGATACTTGCGATATAACTGATATAGCTTCAAATGCAGGGGAAACAAACGAGTTAGCATAAAATCCATGCAAAACACATGATTTAGCTTCAAATCAATGCGATGTAGAAGGTTTAGCTTCAAATCCATGCGAAACAAATGATTTAGCTTCAGATACTTGCGATATAACTGATACAGCTTCAAATGCAGGGGAAACGAACGAGTTAGCATCAAATCCATGCAAAACACATGATTTAGCTTCAAATCAAAGTGATGTAAATGATATAGTAAGTGATATAGCAGGAAATGCAGACGAATCAAACGGAGAAGCTTCAAAACCCATGCGATACATATCATTTAACTTCAAATCGATACGAAGTAGAAGGCTTAGCTTCAAATCCATGCGAAACAAATGATTTAGGTTCAGATACTTACGATACATTGATAATGGTTCAAATGCAGGCGAAACTAACGAGTTAGCTTCAAATCCATGCGAACACATGATTTAGCTTCAAATCAATGCGACGTAGAAGGTTAAACTTCAAATCTATACGAAACAAATGATTTAGCTTCAGATACTTGCGATATAAGTGATATAGCATCAAATGCAGGCGGAACGACCGAGTTAGCTACAAATCCATGCGAAACACATGATTTAGCTGCAAATCAATGCGATGTAGAAGGTTTAGTTTCAAATCCATGCGAAACAAATGATTTAGCATCAGATACTTGCGATATAACTGATATAGCTTCAAATGCAGACGAATCAAACCAGTTAGCTTCAAAATCGATGCGACACACATCATTTAGCTTTAAATCCATGCGAAGTAGAAGGCTTAGCTTCAAATTCATGCGAAACAAATGATTTAGGTTCAGATACTTGCGATATAAGTGATATAGCTTCAAATGCAGGAGAAACAAACGAGTTAGCATCAAATCCATGCAAAAAACATGATTTAGTTTCGAATCAATGCGACGATGACGGTTTAGCTTCAAATCCAATCGAAACACATGATTTAGCTCCAAATCAATGCGATGTAGAAGGTTTTGCTTCAAATCCATTCGAAACAAGTGATTTAGCATCAAACACTTGGGGTATAAGTGACATAGCTTCAAATGCAGGGGAAACAAACGAG
>NW_027477575.1:0-64772 GCF_051020955.1 Megalopta genalis | reverse complement strand
TTCGAAGTTATATCACGTATAATCGCAAGTATTTGAAGCCCAGTCATCCGTTTCGCATCGATTTGAAGCTAAGCCTTCTACTTCGCATTGATTTGAAGCTAAATCATATGTTTCGCTTGGATTTGAAGGTAACACGTTTGTTTCACTTGCAGTTGAAGCTCAATCATGTATATCACAAGTATTTGAAGATGAACAATTTGTTTCGCATGAATACTAAGTTAAACCATGTGTTTCGCATGAGTATTAAGCTAAACCATGTTTTTGTAATGAATTTGAAGCTAAATCATGTGTTTCGCATGGATTTGAAGACAACTCGTTTGATTCGCCTAAAGTTGATTCTAAAACATGTATTTTACACGTATTTGAACCTAAACCATTTGTTCCTCATGTATTTGAAGCTAAGCCTTCCACTTTGCATTGATGTGAAGCTAAATCATGTGTTTGCTTGGATTTGAAGCTAACTCGACTGTTTCGAATGCAGTTGATGCTAAATAATGTATATCACAAGTATTTGAAGTTGAACCATTTGATTCTCGTGAAAATTAAGCTAAACCATGTGTTTCGCTTGGATTTGAAGCTAAGTCTTCTACTTCGCATTGATTTGAAGCTAAATCATGTGTTTCGCTTGGATTTGGAGCTAACTCGTTTGTTTCGCATACATTTGAAGCTAAATCATGTATATCACAAGTATTTGAAGCTGAACAATTTGTTTCGCATGAATATTAAGTTAAACCATGTGTTTCGCATGAGTATTAAGCTAAACCATGTGATTCGCTTTGATTTGAAGCTAAATCATGTGCTTCGAATGGATTTGAAGCTAACTCGTTTGTTTCGCATACATTTGAAGCTAAATCACGTATATCACAACTATTTGAAGCTAAACTATTTGTTTCGCATGGATTCGATGATCAGCCTTCTATTTCGCATAGATTTGAAGCTAAATCATGTATATCACAAGCATTTGTAGCAAAACCATTTGTTTCGCATGGATTTGAAGCTAAGCCTTCTACTTCGCTTTGATTTGAAGCTAAATCATATGTTTCGCATGGATTTGAAGGTAACACGTTTGTTTCACTTGCAGTTGAAGCTCAATCATGTATATCACAAGTATTTGAAGCTGAACAATTTGTTTCGCATGAATACTAAGTTAAACCATGTGTTTCGCATGAGTATTAAGCTAAACCACGTTTTTGTAATGAATTTGAAGCTAAATCATGTGTTTCGCATGGATTTGAAGCCAACTCGTTTGTTTCGTCTGCAGTTGATTCTAAATCATATATTTTACAAGTATTTGAACCTAAACCATTTGTTCCTCATGTATTTGAAGCTAAGCCGTCCACTTCGCATTGATGTGAAGCTAAATCATGTGTTTCGCTTGGATTTGAAGCTAACTCGATTGTTTCGAATGCAGTTGATGCTAAATCATGTATATCACAAGAATTTGAAGCTGAACCATTTGATTCTCGTGACAATTAAGCTAAACCATGTGTTTCGCTTGGATTTGAAGCTAAGCCTTCTACTTCGCATTGATTTGAACCTAAACCATTTGTTCCTCATGTATTTGAAGCTAAGCCTTCCACTTCGCATTGATGTGAAGCTAAATCATGTGTTTCGCTTGGATTTGGAGCTAACTCGGTTGTTTTGCTTGAATTCGAAGCTATATCACTTACACTCGCAAGTATTTGAAGTTCAATCATTCGTTTCGCTTGGATTTGAAGCTAAGCCTTCTACTTCGCATTGATTTGAAGCTAAATCATGTGTTAGGCTTGGATTTGAAACTAATCCTTCTACTTCGCATTGATTGGAAGCTAAATCTTGTGTTTGGTATGGATTTGAAGCTAACTCGGTTGTTTCGCCTGCATTCGAAGTTATAAAACGTATAATCGCAAGTATTTGAAGCTCAGTCATCCGTTTCGCATGGATTTGAAGCTAAGCCTTCTACTTCGCATTGATTTGAAGCTAAATCATATGTTTCGCTTGGATTTGAAGGTAACACGTTTGTTTCACTTGCAGTTGAAGCTCAATCATGTATATCACAAGTATTTGAAGCTGAACAATTTGTTTCGCATGAATACTAAGTTAAACCATGTGTTTCGCATGAGTATTAAGCTAAACCATGTCTTTGTAATGAATTTGAAGCTAAATCATGTGTTTCGCATAGATTTGAAGCCAACTCGTTTGTTTCGCCTGCAGTTGATTCTAAATCATGTATTTTACAAGTATTTGAACCTAAACCATTTGTTCCTCATGTATTTGAAGCTAAGCCTTCCACTTCGCATTGATGTGAAGCTAAATCATGTGTTTCGCTTGGATTTGAAGCTAACTCGATTGTTTCGAATGCAGTTGATGCCAAATCATGTATATCACAAGTATTTGAAGCTGAACCATTTGATTCTCGTGAAAATTAAGCTAAACCATGTGTTTCGCTTGGATTTGAACCTAAGCCTTCTACTTCGCATTGATTTGAAGCTAAATCATGTGTTCCGCTTGGATTTGAAACTAAGCCTTCTACTTCGCATTGATTTGAAGCTAAATCATGTGTTTCGCTTGGATTTGAAACTAAGCCTTCTACTTCGCATTGATTGGAAGCTAAATCTTGTGTTTGGTATGGATTTGATGCTAACTAGGTTGTTTCGCCTGCATTCGAAGTTATATCACGTATAATCGCAAGTATTTGAAGCCCAGTCATCCGTTTCGCATGGATTTGAAGCTAAGCCTTCTACTTCGCATTGATTTGAAGCTAAATCAAGTGTTGCGCTCGGATTTGAAGCTAACTCATTTGTTTCTCCTGCATTTGAACCAATATCACTTATATTCGCCAGTATTTGTAGATAAATCATTCGTTTCTCATGGATTTGTATCTAAGCCCCCTACTTCGTATTGATTTGAAGCTGAACCATGTATTCGCTTGTATTTGAGGCCAACTCGTTTGTTTCGCCTGCAGTAGAAGCTAAATCATGTATATCACAAGTATTTGAAGCTAAACCTATTGTTTCGCATTGATTTGAAGCTAAGACTTCTACGTCGCACTGATTTGAAGCTAAATCATGTGTTTGGTTTGGATTTGAAGGTAACACGTTAGTTTCGCACGCAGATGAAGCTAAACCAAGTATATCACAAGTATTTGAAGCTAAACCATTTGATTCGCATGAATATTAAGCTAAACCATGTGTTTCGCACGAATATTAAGCTAAACCATGTGTTTCACATGAATTTGCAGCTAAATGATGAGTTTCACATGGATTTGAAGCTAACTCGTTTGTTTCGCCTGCATTTGAAGCTATATCACTTATATTCGCAAGTATTTGAAGCTAAATCATTTGTGTCGCATGGATTTGCAGCTAAGACTTCTATTTCGCATTGATTTGAACCTAAATCAACCGTTTCGCATGTATTTGAAGCTATCTCGTTTGTTTCGCCTGCATTTGAAGCTATATCACTTATATTCGCAAGTATTTGAAGGTCAATCATTCGTTTCGCATGAATTTGAAGCTAAGCCTTCTACTTCGTATTGATTTGAAGCTAAGTCATGTGTTTCGCTTGGATTTGAAGCTAAGCCTTCTACTTCGCATTGATTTGAAGCTAAATCATGTGTTTCGCTTGGATTTGAAACTGAGCCTTCTACTTCGCATTGATTGGAAGCTAAATCTTGTGTTTGGTATGGATTTGAAGCTAACACGGTTGTTTCGCCTGCATTCGAAGTTATATCACGTATAATCGCAAGTATTTGAAGCCCAGTCATCCGTTTCGCATGGATTTGAAGCTAAGCCTTCTACTTCGCATTGATTTGAAGCTAAATCATATGTTTCGCTTGGATTTGAAGGTAACACGTTTGTTTCACTTGCAGTTGAAGCTCAATCATGTATATCACAAGTATTTGAAGCTGAACAATTTGTTTCGCATGAATACTAAGTTAAACCATGTGTTTCGCATGAGTATTAAGCTAAACCATGTTTTTGTAATGAATTTGAGGCTAAATCATGTGTTTCGCATGGATTTGAAGCCAACTCGTTTGATTCGCCTGCAGTTGATTCTAAATCATGTATTTTACAAGTATTTGAACCTAAACCATTTGTTCCTCATGTATTTGAAGCTAAGCCTTCCACTTCGCATTGATGTGAAGCTAAATCATGTGTTTCGCTTGGATTTGAAGCTAACTCGATTGTTTCGAATGCAGTTGATGCTAAATCATGTATATCACAAGTATTTGAAGCTGAACCATTTGATTCTCGTGAAAATTAAGCTAATCCATTTGTTTCGCTTGGATTTGAAGCTAAGCCTTCTACTTCGCATTGATTTGAAGCTAAATCATGTGTTTCGCTTGGATTTGAAACTAAGCCTTCTACTTCGCATTCATTTGAAGCTAAATCATGTGTTTGCTATGGAGTTGAAGCTAACTCGGTTGTTTCGCCTGCATTCGAAGTTATATCACGTATAATCGCAAGTATTTGAAGCCCAGTCATCCGTTTCGCATGGATTGGAAGCTAAGCCTCCTACTTCGCATTGATTTGAAGCTAAATCATGTGTTTCGCTCGGATTTGAAGCTAACTCATTTGTTTCTCCTGCATTTGAACCAATATCACTTATATTCGCCAGTATTTGTAGATAAATCATTCGTTTCTCATGGATTTGTATCTAAGCCCCCTACTTCGTATTGATTTGAAGCTGAACCATGTATTCGCTTGTATTTGAGGCCAACTCGTTTG
The DNA here is from genome assembly GCF_051020955.1 of Megalopta genalis. NCBI lineage: Eukaryota > Metazoa > Arthropoda > Insecta > Hymenoptera > Halictidae > Megalopta > Megalopta genalis. The sequence continues at coordinate 60,066 of NW_027477575.1, read as the reverse complement.
TTTCGCCTGCAGTAGAAGCTAAATCATGTATATCACAAGAATTTGAAGCTAAACCTATTGTTTCGCATTGATTTAGCTATTGGTTAAGCTAACTCGATTGTTTCGAATGCAGTTGATGCTAAATAATGTATATCACAAGTATTTGAAGCTGAACCATTTGATTCTCGTGAAAATTAAGCTAAACCATGTGTTTCGCTTGGATTTGAAGCTAAGCCTTCTACTTCGCATTGATTTGAAGCTAAATCATGTGTTTCGCTTGGATTTGGAGCTAACTCGTTTGTTTCGCATACATTTGAAGCTAAATCATGTATATCACAAGTATTTGAAGCAAAACCATTTGATTCGCATGGATTTGAAACAAAGCCTTCTACTTCGTATTGATTTGAAGCTAAATCATGTTTTTCGCATGGATTTGAAGCTAACTCTTTTGTTTCGCCTGCATTTGAAGATAAATCATGTATATCACGAGTTTTTGAAGCTAAACCGTTTGATTCACATGGATTTGAAGCTAAGCCTTCTACTTCGCATTGATTTGCAGCTAAATCATGTGTTTCGCTTGGTTTTGAATTTAACTCGTTTGTTTCGCATGCAGTTGAAGCTAAATCATGTATATCACAAGTATTTGAAGCTAAGCCATGTGTTTCGCTTGGATTTGAAACTAAGCCTTCTACTTCGCATTGATTTGAAGCTAAATCTTGTGTTTCGTATGGATTTGAAGCTAACTCGGTTGTTTCGCCTGCATTCGAAGTTATATCACGTATAATCGCAAGTATTTGAAGCTCAGTCATTTTTTTCGCATGGATTTGAAGCTAAGCCTTCTACTTCGCATTGATTTGAAGCTAAATCATATGTTTCGCTGGGATTTGAAGCTAACTCGTTTGTTTCTCCTGCTTTTGAAGCTAAATCATGTTTATCACAAGTATTTGAAGCTGAACCATCTGTTTCGCATGGTTTCGAAGATAAGCATTCTACTTGGCATTGATTTGATGCTAAATCATGCGATCGACATTGATTTGAAGGTAACTCTTTTGTTTCGCATGCAGTAGAAGCCAAATCACGAATATCGCAAGTATTTGAAGCTAAACCATTTGATTCGCATTGATTTGTAGCTAAGTCTTCTACTTTGCATGAATTTGAAGCTAAACCATGTGTCGCGCTTGAATTTGTAGCTAACTCGTATGTTTCGCATGCAGTTGAAGCTAAATAATGTATATTACAAGTATTAGAAGCTAATTCATATGATTCGCATGGATTTGAAGATAAGCCTCCTACTTCGCATTGATTTGAAGCTAACTCGATTGTTTCGCCTACATTTGAAGCTATACCACTTATATCACAAGTATTTGAAGCTAAACCATTTCTTTCGCATGGATTTGAAGCTAAGACTTCCGCTTCGCATTGATTTGAATCTAAATCATGTGATTCACTTGGATTTGATGCTAACCCTTCCACTTCGCATTGATTTGAAGCTACATCATGAGTTTCGCTTGGATTTGTAGTTAACACGTTTGTTTCACATGCACTTGAAGCTCAATCATGTAAATCACAAGTATTTGAAGCTGAACAATTTGTTTCGCATGAATATTAAGTTAAACCACGTGCTTCGCATGAATATGAATCTAAACGATGTGTTTCGCATGAATTTAAAGCTAAATCATTAATATCAAAATTATTTGAAACTAAACCATTTGTTTCGCATGGTTTCGAAGATAATCCTTCTACTTCGCATGGATTTGAAGCTAATCCTCCTACTTCGCATTGATTTGAAGCTAATTCATGTGTTTCGCAAAGATTTGAATCTAACTGGTTTGTTTCGCCAGCAGTTGAAGCTAAATCATGTATATCACAATTATTTGAAGCTGAACCATTTGTTTCGTATGGATTTGAAGCTATGCCTTCTACTGCGCATTGATGTGAAGCTAAATCATGTGTTCCGCGCGGATTTGAAACTAACTCGTTTGTTTCGCCTGCATTTGAAGCTATATCATTTATATTCGCAAGTATTTGTAGCTGAACCATTCGTTTCGCATGGATTTAAAGCTAAGCCTTCTACTTCGCTTTGATTTGAAGCTAGATCATGTGTTTCTCTTGCATTTGAAGCTAACTCGTTTGTTTCGCATGCAGTTGAAGCTAAATCATGTATATCACAAGTATTTGAAACTTAATCATTCGGTTCGCATGGATCTGAAGCTATGTCTTCTACTTCGCATTGATTTGAAGCTGAATCATGTGTTTCGCTTGGATTTGAAGCTAACTCGTTTGTTTCGTATGCATTTGAAGCTAAACTATGTATATCACAAGTATTTGAACCTTAATCATTCGGTTCGCATGGATTTGAAGCTAAGCCTTCTACTTCGCATTGATTTGAAGCCGAATCATGTGTTTCGCTTGGATTTGAAGATAACTCGGTTGTTTCGCCTGCATTCGTAGTTATATCACGTATAATCGCAAGTACTTGAAGCTCAGTCATCTGTTTCGCATGGATTTTGAAGCCAAGCCTTCTACTTCGCATTGATTTGAAGCAAAATCATATGTTTCGCTTGGATTTGAAGGTAACACGTTTGTTTCGCATGCAGTTGAAGCCCAATCATGTATATCACAAGTATTTGAAGCTAAGCCATGTGTTTCGCTTGGATTTGAAACTAAGCCTTCTACTTCGCATTGATTTGAAGCTAAATCTTGTGTTTCGTATGGATTTGAAGCTAACTCGGTTGTTTCGCCTGCATTCGAAGTTATATCACGTATAATCGCAAGTATTTGAAGCCCAGTCATCTGTTTCGCATGGATTTGAAGCTAAGCCATCTACTTCGCATTGATTTGAATCCTAATCGTGTGTTTCGCTCGGATTTGAAGCTAACTCATTTGTTTCTCCTGCATTTGAACCAATATCACTTATATTCGCCAGTATTTGCAGATAAATCATTCGTTTCTCATGGATTTATATCTAAGCCCCCAACTTCGTATTGATTTGAAGCTGAATCATGTATTCGCTTGTATTTGAGGCCAACTCGTTTGTTTCGCCTGCAGTAGAAGCTAAATCATGTATATCACAAGTATTTGAAGCTAAACCTATTGTTTCGCATTGATTTGTAGCTAAGACTTCTACGTCGAACTGATTTGAAGCTAAATCATGTGTTTGGTTTGGATTTGAAGGTAACACGTTAGTTTCGCACGCAGATGAAGCTAAACCAAGTATATCACAAGTATTTGAAGCTGCACCATTTGATTCGCATGAATATTAAGCTAAACCATGTGTTTCGCACGAATATTAAGCTAAACCATGTGTTTCGCATGAATTTGCAGCTAAATGATGAGGTTCACATGGATTTGAAGCTAACTCGTTTGTTTCGCCTGCATTTGAAGCTATATTACTTATATCGCAAGTATTTCAAGCTAAATCATTTGTGTCGAATGGATTTGCAGCTAAGACATCTATTTCGCATTGATTTGAACCTAAATCAACCGTTTCGCATGTATTTGAAGCTATCTCGTTTGTTTCGCCTGCATTTGAAGCTATATCACTTATATTCGCAAGTATTTGAAGGTCAATCATTCGTTTCGCATGAATTTGAAGCTAAGCCTTCTACTTCGCATTGATTTGAAGCTAAACCATGTGCTTCGCTTGGATTTGAAGCTAAGCCTTCTACTTCGCATTGATTTGAAGCTAAATCATGTGTTTCGCTTGGATTTGAAACTGGGCCTTCTACTTCGCATTGATTGGAAGCTAAATCTTGCGTTTGGTATGGATTTGAAGCTAACACGGTTGTTTCGCCTGCATTCGAAGTTATATCACGTATAATCGCAAGTATTTGAAGCCCAGTCATCCGTTTCGCATCGATTTGAAGCTAAGCCTTCTACTTCGCATTGATTTGAAGCTAAATCATATGTTTCGCTTGGATTTGAAGGTAACACGTTTGTTTCACTTGCAGTTGAAGCTCAATCATGTATATCACAAGTATTTGAAGATGAACAATTTGTTTCGCATGAATACTAAGTTAAACCATGTGTTTCGCATGAGTATTAAGCTAAACCATGTTTTTGTAATGAATTTGAAGCTAAATCATGTGTTTCGCATGGATTTGAAGACAACTCGTTTGATTCGCCTAAAGTTGATTCTAAAACATGTATTTTACACGTATTTGAACCTAAACCATTTGTTCCTCATGTATTTGAAGCTAAGCCTTCCACTTTGCATTGATGTGAAGCTAAATCATGTGTTTGCTTGGATTTGAAGCTAACTCGACTGTTTCGAATGCAGTTGATGCTAAATCATGTATATCACAAGTATTTGAAGTTGAACCATTTGATTCTCGTGAAAATTAAGCTAAACCATGTGTTTCGCTTGGATTTGAAGCTAAGTCTTCTACTTCGCATTGGTTTGAAGCTAAATCATGTGTTTCGCTTGGATTTGGAGCTAACTCGTTTGTTTCGCATACATTTGAAGCTAAATCATGTATATCACAAGTATTTGAAGCTGAACAATTTGTTTCGCATGAATATTAAGTTAAACCATGTGTTTCGCATGAGTATTAAGCTAAACCATGTGATTCGCTTTGATTTGAAGCTAAATCATGTGCTTCGAATGGATTTGAAGCTAACTCGTTTGTTTCGCATACATTTGAAGCTAAATCACGTATATCACAACTATTTGAAGCTAAACTATTTGTTTCGCATGGATTCGATGATCAGCCTTCTATTTCGCATAGATTTGAAGCTAAATCATGTATATCACAAGCATTTGTAGCAAAACCATTTGTTTCGCATGGATTTGAAGCTAAGCCTTCTACTTCGCTTTGATTTGAAGCTAAATCATATGTTTCGCATGGATTTGAAGGTAACACGTTTGTTTCACTTGCAGTTGAAGCTCAATCATGTATATCACAAGTATTTGAAGCTGAACAATTTGTTTCGCATGAATACTAAGTTAAACCATGTGTTTCGCATGAGTATTAAGCTAAACCACGTTTTTGTAATGAATTTGAAGCTAAATCATGTGTTTCGCATGGATTTGAAGCCAACTCGTTTGTTTCGTCTGCAGTTGATTCTAAATCATATATTTTACAAGTATTTGAACCTAAACCATTTGTTCCTCATGTATTTGAAGCTAAGCCGTCCACTTCGCATTGATGTGAAGCTAAATCATGTGTTTCGCTTGGATTTGAAGCTAACTCGATTGTTTCGAATGCAGTTGATGCTAAATCATGTATATCACAAGTATTTGAAGCTGAACCATTTGATTCTCGTGAAAATTAAGCTAAACCATGTGTTTCGCTTGGATTTGAAGGTAACACGTTTGTTTCACTTGCAGTTGAAGCTCAATCATGTATATCACAAGTATTTGAAGCTGAACAATTTGTTTCGCATGAATACTAAGTTAAACCATGTGTTTCGCATGAGTATTAAGCTAAACCATGTTTTTGTAATGAATTTGAAGCTAAATCATGTGTTTCGCATGGATTTGAAGCCAACTCGTTGTTTCGTCTGCAGTTGATTCTAAATCATGTATTTTACAAGTATTTGAACCTAAACCATTTGTTCCTCATGTATTTGAAGCTAAGCCGTCCACTTCGCATTGATGTGAAGCTAAATCATGTGTTTGCTTGGATTTGAAGCTAACTCGATTGTTTCGAATGCAGTTGATGCTAAATCATGTATATCACAAGAATTTGAAGCTGAACCATTTGATTCTCGTGAAAATTAAGCTAAACCATGTGTTTCGCTTGGATTTGAAGCTAAGCCTTCTACTTCGCATTGATTTGAACCTAAACCATTTGTTCCTCATGTATTTGAAGCTAAGCCATCCACTTCGCATTGATGTGAAGCTAAATCATGTGTTTCGCTTGGATTTGGAGCTAACTCGTTTGTTTCGCATACATTTGAAGCTAAATCATGTATATCACAAGTATTTGAAGCAAAAGCATTTGATTCGCATGGATTTGAAACAAAGCCTTCTACTTCGCATTGATTTGAAGCTAAATCATGTTTTTCGCTTGGATTTGAAACTAAGCCTTCTACTTCGCATTGAATTGAAGCTAAATCATGTGTTTCGCTCGAATTTGAAACTAACTCGGTTGTTTTGCTTGAATTCGAAGCTATATCACTTACACTCGCAAGTATTTGAAGTTCAATCATTCGTTTCGCTTGGATTTGAAGCTAAGCCTTCTACTTCGCATTGATTTGAAGCTAAATCATGTGTTAGGCTTGGATTTGAAACTAAGCCTTCTACTTCGCATTGATTGGAAGCTAAATCTTGTGTTTCGTATGGATTTGAAGCTAACTCGGTTGTTTCGCCTGCATTCGAAGTTATAAAACGTATAATCGCAAGTATTTGAAGCTCAGTCATCCGTTTCGCATGGATTTGAAGCTAAGCCTTCTACTTCGCATTGATTTGAAGCTAAATCATATGTTTCGCTTGGATTTGAAGGTAACACGTTTGTTTCACTTGCAGTTGAAGCTCAATCATGTATATCACAAGTATTTGAAGCTGAACAATTTGTTTCGCATGAATACTAAGTTAAACCATGTGTTTCGCATGAGTATTAAGCTAAACCATGTTTTTGTAATGAATTTGAAGCTAAATCATGTGTTTCGCATAGATTTGAAGCCAACTCGTTTGTTTCGCCTGCAGTTGATTCTAAATCATGTATTTTACAAGTATTTGAACCTAAACCATTTGTTTCGCATTGATTTTTAGCTAAGACTTCTACGTCGAACTGATTTGAAGCTAAATCATGTGTTTGGTTTGGATTTGAAGGTAACACGTTAGTTTCGCACGCAGATGAAGCTAAACCAAGTATATCACAAGTATTTGAAGCTGCACCATTTGATTCGCATGAATATTAAGCTAAACCATGTGTTTCGCACGAATATTAAGCTAAACCATGTGTTTCGCATGAATTTGCAGCTAAATGATGAGGTTCACATGGAATTGAAGCTAACTCGTTTGTTTCGCCTGCATTTGAAGCTATATTACTTATATCGCAAGTATTTCAAGCTAAATCATTTGTGTCGAATGGATTTGCAGCTAAGACATCTATTTCGCATTGATTTGAACCTAAATCAACCGTTTCGCATGTATTTGAAGCTATCTCGTTTGTTTCGCCTGCATTTGAAGCTATATCACTTATATTCGCAAGTATTTGAAGGTCAATCATTCGTTTCGCATGAATTTGAAGCTAAGCCTTCTACTTCGCATTGATTTGAAGCTAAACCATTTGTTTCGCATGGATTTGAAGCTAAGCCTTCTACTTCGCATTGATTTGAAGATAAATCATGCGTTTCGCATGGATTTGAAGCTAACTCGTTTGTTTCGCATGCCGTTGATGCTAAGTCATGTATATCACAAGTATTTGAAGCTGAACCATTTGATTCTCGTGAAAATTAAGCTAAACCATGTGTTTCGCTTGGATTTGAAGCTAAGCCTTCTAGTTCGCATTGATTTGAAGCTAAATCATGTGTTAGGCTTGAATTTGAAACTAAGCCTTCTACTTCGCATTGATTGGAAGCCAAATCTTGTGTTTGGTATGGATTTGAAGCTAACTCGGTTGTTTCGCCTGCATTCGAAGTTATATCACGTATAATCGCAAGTATTTGAAGCTCAGTCATCCGTTTCGCATGGATTTGAAGCTAAGCCTTCCACTTCGCATTGATGTGAAGCTAAATCATGTGTTTCGCTTGGATTTGAAGCTAACTCGATTGTTTCGAATGCAGTTGATGCTAAATCATGTATATCACGAGTATTTGAAGCTGAACCATTTGATTCTCGTGAAAATTAAGCTAAACCATGTTTTTCGCTTGGATTTGAAGCTAAGCCTTCTACTTCGCATTGATTTGAAGCTAAATCATATGTTTCGCTTGGATTTGAAGGTAACACGTTTGTTTCACTTGCAGTTGAAGCTCAATCATGTATATCACAAGTATTTGAAGAAGAACAATTTGTTTCGCATGAATACTAAGTTAAACCATGTGTTTCGCATGAGTATTAAGCTAAACCATGTTTTTGTAATGAATTTGAAGCTAAATCATGTGTTTCGCATGGATTTGAAGACAACTCGTTTGATTCGCCTAAAGTTGATTCTAAAACATGTATTTTACACGTATCTGAACCTAAACCATTTGTTCCTCATGTATTTGAAGCTAAGCCTTCCACTTTGCATTGATGTGAAGCTAAATCATGTGTTTCGCTTGGATTTGAAGCTAACTCGACTGTTTCGAATGCAGTTGATGCTAAATCATGTATATCACAAGTATTTGAAGTTGAACCATTTGATTCTCGTGAAAATTAAGCTAAACCATGTGTTTCGCTTGGATTTGAAGCTAAGTCTTCTACTTCGCTTTGATTTGAAGCTAAATCATGTGCTTCGAATGGATTTGAAGCTAACTCGTTTGTTTCGCATACATTTGAAGCTAAATCACGTATATCACAACTATTTGAAGCTAAACTATTTGTTTCGCATGGATTCGATGATCAGCCTTCTATTTCGCATAGATTTGAAGCTAAATCATGTATATCACAAGCATTTGTAGCAAAACCATTTGTTTCGCATGGATTTGAAGCTAAGCCTTCTACTTCGCTTTGATTTGAAGCTAAATCATATGTTTCGCATGGATTTGAAGGTAACACGTTTGTTTCACTTGCAGTTGAAGCTCAATCATGTATATCACAAGTATTTGAAGCTGAACAATTTGTTTCGCATGAATACTAAGTTAAACCATGTGTTTCGCATGAGTATTAAGCTAAACCACGTTTTTGTAATGAATTTGAAGCTAAATCATGTGTTTCGCATGGATTTGAAGCCAACTCGTTTGTTTCGTCTGCAGTTGATTCTAAATCATATATTTTACAAGTATTTGAACCTAAACCATTTGTTCCTCATGTATTTGAAGCTAAGCCGTCCACTTCGCATTGATGTGAAGCTAAATCATGTGTTTCGCTTGGATTTGAAGCTAACTCGATTGTTTCGAATGCAGTTGATGCTAAATCATGTATATCACAAGTATTTGAAGCTGAACCATTTGATTCTCGTGAAAATTAAGCTAAACCATGTGTTTCGCTTGGATTTGAAGGTAACACGTTTGTTTCACTTGCAGTTGAAGCTCAATCATGTATATCACAAGTATTTGAAGCTGAACAATTTGTTTCGCATGAATACTAAGTTAAACCATGTGTTTCGCATGAGTATTAAGCTAAACCATGTTTTTGTAATGAATTTGAAGCTAAATCATGTGTTTCGCATGGATTTGAAGCCAACTCGTTGTTTCGTCTGCAGTTGATTCTAAATCATGTATTTTACAAGTATTTGAACCTAAACCATTTGTTCCTCATGTATTTGAAGCTAAGCCGTCCACTTCGCATTGATGTGAAGCTAAATCATGTGTTTGCTTGGATTTGAAGCTAACTCGATTGTTTCGAATGCAGTTGATGCTAAATCATGTATATCACAAGAATTTGAAGCTGAACCATTTGATTCTCGTGAAAATTAAGCTAAACCATGTGTTTCGCTTGGATTTGAAGCTAAGCCTTCTACTTCGCATTGATTTGAACCTAAACCATTTGTTCCTCATGTATTTGAAGCTAAGTCTTCCACTTCGCATTGATGTGAAGCTAAATCATGTGTTTCGCTTGGATTTGGAGCTAACTCGTTTGTTTCGCATACATTTGAAGCTAAATCATGTATATCACAAGTATTTGAAGCAAAAGCATTTGATTCGCATGGATTTGAAACAAAGCCTTCTACTTCGCATTGATTTGAAGCTAAATCATGTTTTTCGCTTGGATTTGAAACTAAGCCTTCTACTTCGCATTGAATTGAAGCTAAATCATGTGTTTCGCTCGAATTTGAAACTAACTCGGTTGTTTTGCTTGAATTCGAAGCTATATCACTTACACTCGCAAGTATTTGAAGTTCAATCATTCGTTTCGCTTGGATTTGAAGCTAAGCCTTCTACTTCGCATTGATTTGAAGCTAAATCATGTGTTAGGCTTGGATTTGAAACTAAGCCTTCTACTTCGCATTGATTGGAAGCTAAATCTTGTGTTTCGTATGGATTTGAAGCTAACTCGGTTGTTTCGCCTGCATTCGAAGTTATAAAACGTATAATCGCAAGTATTTGAAGCTCAGTCATCTGTTTCGCATGGATTTGAAGCTAAGCCTTCTACTTCGCATTGATTTGAAGCTAAATCATATGTTTCGCTTGGATTTGAAGGTAACACGTTTGTTTCACTTGCAGTTGAAGCTCAATCATGTATATCACAAGTATTTGAAGCTGAACAATTTGTTTCGCATGAATACTAAGTTAAACCATGTGTTTCGCATGAGTATTAAGCTAAACCATGTTTTTGTAATGAATTTGAAGCTAAATCATGTGTTTCGCATAGATTTGAAGCCAACTCGTTTGTTTCGCCTGCAGTTGATTCTAAATCATGTATTTTACAAGTATTTGAACCTAAACCATTTGTTCCTCATGTATTTGAAGCTAAGCCTTCCACTTCGCATTGATGTTAAGCTAAATCATGTGTTTCGCTTGGATTTGAAGCTAACTCGATTGTTTCGAATGCAGTTGATGCTAAATCATGTATATCACAAGTATTTGAAGCTGAACCATTTGATTCTCGTGAAAATTAAGCTAAACCATGTGTTTCGCTTGGATTTGAACCTAAGCCTTCTACTTCGCATTGATTTGAAGCTAAATCATGTGTTTCGCTTGGATTTGAAACTAAGCCTTCTACTTCGCATTGATTTGAAGCTAAATCATGTGTTTCGCTTGGATTTGAAACTAAGCCTTCTACTTCGCATTGATTGGAAGCTAAATCTTGTGTTTGGTATGGATTTGATGCTAACTCGGTTGTTTCACCTGCATTCGAAGTTATATCACGTATAATCGCAAGTATTTGAAGCCCAGTCATCCGTTTCGCATGGATTTGAAGCTAAGCCTTCTACTTCGCATTGATTTGAAGCTAAATCATATGTTTCGCTTGGATTTGAAGGTAACACGTTTGTTTCACTTGCAGTTGAAGCTCAATCATGTTTCACAAGTATTTGAAGCTGAACAATTTGTTTCGCATGAATACTAAGTTAAACCATGTGTTTCGCATGAGTATTAAGCTAAACCATGTTTTTGTAATGAATTTGAGGCTAAATCATGTGTTTCGCATGGATTTGAAGCCAACTCGTTTGATTCGCCTGCAGTTGATTCTAAATCATGTATTTTACAAGTATTTGAACCTAAACCATTTGTTCCTCATGTATTTGAAGCTAAGCCTTCCACTTCGCATTGATGTTAAGCTAAATCATGTGTTTCGCTTGGATTTGAAGCTAACTCGATTGTTTCGAATGCAGTTGATGCTAAATCATGTATATCACAAGTATTTGAAGCTGAACCATTTGATTCTCGTGAAAATTAAGCTAAACCATGTGTTTCGCTTGGATTTGAACCTAAGCCTTCTACTTCGCATTGATTTGAAGCTAAATCATGTGTTTCGCTTGGATTTGAAACTAAGCCTTCTACTTCGCATTGATTTGAAGCTAAATCATGTGTTTCGCTTGGATTTGAAGCTAAGCCTTCTACTTCGCATTGATTTGAAGCTAAATCAAGTGTTGCGCTCGGATTTGAAGCTAACTCATTTGTTTCTCCTGCATTTGAACCAATATCACTTATATTCGCCAGTATTTGTAGATAAATCATTCGTTTCTCATGGATTTGTATCTAAGCCCCCTACTTCGTATTGATTTGAAGCTGAACCATGTATTCGCTTGTATTTGAGGCCAACTCGTTTGTTTCGCCTGCAGTAGAAGCTAAATCATGTATATCACAAGAATTTGAAGCCAAACCTATTGTTTCGCATTGATTTAGCTATTGGTTAAGCTAACTCGATTGTTTCGAATGCAGTTGATGCTAAATAATGTATATCACAAGTATTTGAAGCTGAACCATTTGATTCTCGTGAAAATTAAGCTAAACCATGTGTTTCGCTTGGATTTGAAGCTAAGCCTTCTACTTCGCATTGATTTGAAGCTAAATCATGTGTTTCGCTTGGATTTGGAGCTAACTCGTTTGTTTCGCATACATTTGAAGCTAAATCATGTATATCACAAGTATTTGAAGCAAAACCATTTGATTCGCATGGATTTGAAACAAAGCCTTCTACTTCGCATTGATTTGAAGCTAAATCATGTTTTTCGCATGGATTTGAAGCTAACTCTTTTGTTTCGCCTGCATTTGAAGATAAATCATGTATATCACGAGTTTTTGAAGCTAAACCGTTTGATTCACATGGATTTGAAGCTAAGCCTTCTACTTCGCATTGATTTGCAGCTAAATCATGTGTTTCGCTTGGTTTTGAATCTAACTCGTTTGTTTCGCATGCAGTTGAAGCTAAATCATGTATATCACAAGTATTTGAAGCTAAGCCATGTGTTTCGCTTGGATTTGAAACTAAGCCTTCTACTTCGCATTGATTTGAAGCTAAATCTTGTGTTTCGTATGGATTTGAAGCTAACTCGGTTGTTTCGCCTGCATTCGAAGTTACATCACGTATAATCGCAAGTATTTGAAGCTCAGTCATTTTTTTCGCATGGATTTGAAGCTAAGCCTTCTACTTCGCATTGATTTGAAGCTAAATCATATGTTTCGCTGGGATTTGAAGCTAACTCGTTTGTTTCTCCTGCTTTTGAAGCTAAATCATGTTTATCACAAGTATTTGAAGCTGAACCATCTGTTTCGCATGGTTTCGAAGATAAGCATTCTACTTCGCATTGATTTGATGCTAAATCATGCGATCGACATTGATTTGAAGGTAACTCTTTTGTTTCGCATGCAGTAGAAGCTAAATCACGAATATCGCAAGTATTTGAAGCTAAACCATTTGATTCGCATTGATTTGTAGCTAAGTCTTCTACTTTGCATGAATTTGAAGCTAAACCATGTGTCGCGCTTGAATTTGTAGCTAACTCGTTTGTTTCGCATGCAGTTGAAGCTAAATAATGTATATTACAAGTATTAGAAGCTAATTCATATGATTCGCATGGATTTGAAGATAAGCCTCCTACTTCGCATTGATTTGAAGCTAACTCGATTGTTTCGCCTACATTTGAAGCTATACCACTTATATCACAAGTATTTGAAGCTAAACCATTTCTTTCGCATGGATTTGAAGCTAAGACTTCCGCTTCGCATTGATTTGAATCTAAATCATGTGATTCACTTGGATTTGATGCTAACCCTTCCACTTCGCATTGATTTGAAGCTACATCATGAGTTTCGCTTGGATTTGTAGTTAACACGTTTGTTTCACATGCACTTGAAGCTCAATCATGTAAATCACAAGTATTTGAAGCTGAACAATTTGTTTCGCATGAATATTAAGTTAAACCACGTGCTTCGCATGAATATGAATCTAAACGATGTGTTTCGCATGAATTTAAAGCTAAATCATTAATATCAAAATTATTTGAAACTAAACCATTTGTTTCGCATGGTTTCGAAGATAATCCTTCTACTTCGCATGGATTTGAAGCTAATCCTCCTACTTCGCATTGATTTGAAGCTAATTCATGTGTTTCGCAAAGATTTGAATCTAACTGGTTTGTTTCGCCAGCAGTTGAAGCTAAATCATGTATATCACAATTATTTGAAGCTGAACCATTTGTTTCGTATGGATTTGAAGCTATGCCTTCTACTGCGCATTGATGTGAAGCTAAATCATGTGTTCCGCGCGGATTTGAAACTAACTCGTTTGTTTCGCCTGCATTTGAAGCTATATCATTTATATTCGCAAGTATTTGTAGCTGAACCATTCGTTTCGCATGGATTTAAAGCTAAGCCTTCTACTTCGCTTTGATTTGAAGCTAGATCATGTGTTTCTCTTGCATTTGAAGCTAACTCGTTTGTTTCGCATGCAGTTGAAGCTAAATCATGTATATCACAAGTATTTGAAACTTAATCATTCGGTTCGCATGGATCTGAAGCTATGTTTTCTACTTCGCATTGATTTGAAGCTGAATCATGTGTTTCGCTTTGGTTTGAAGATATCTCGTTTGTTTCGCACGCAGTTGAAGCTTCATCATGTTTATCACAATTATCTGAATCTAAACCATCTTTTTCGCATGAATATTAAGCTAAACCATGTGTTTCGCATGAATTTGAAGCTAAATCATGTATATCACAAGTATTTGATGCTAAACCATTTGATTCGCATGGGTTTGAAAATAAGCCTTCTACTTCGCATTAATTTGAAGCTACATCATGTAATTCGAATGGATTTGAAGCTAACTCGTTTGTTTCGCCTGCATTTGAAACTATATCACTTATATTCGCAAGTATTTGAATCTTAATCATTCGCTTCGCATGGATTTGCAGCTAAGCCTTCTACTTCGCATTGATTTGAAGCTAAATCATGTGTTTAGCATGGATTTGTAGCTAACTGGTTTTTTTAGCATGCAGTTGAAGCCAAATCAAATGGTTTGTTTCGCGTTGATTTGAAACTAATGCTTCTACTTCGCATTGATTTGAAGTAAAATCATGTGTTTCCCATGGGTGTGAAGCTAAATCGACTGTTTCGCATGTAGCTGAAGAGAAATCATGTATATCACAAGTATTTGAAGCAAAACCATTTGCTTCACATGGATTTGAAGATAAGCCTTTTACTTCGCACTGATTTGAAGCTAAACCATTTGTTTCGCATGGATTTGATGCTAAACCTTCTACTTGGCATTGATTTGAATCTAAATCATGTTTTTCGCATGGATTTGAAGCTAACTCGTTTGCTTCACATGCAGTCGAAACTAAATCATATGTATCACAAGTATTTGAAGCTAAACCATTTGTATCGCAAGGATTTGAAGCTAAACCATGTGATTTGCAAGAATTTGAAGCTAAATCATGTGTTTCGCTTGGATTTGAAGCTAACACGTTTGTTTCGCATATAATTGATGCTAAGTCATGTATATCACGAGTATTTGAAGCTAAACCATTTGATTCTCATGGATTTGGAGCTAAGCCTTCTACTTCGCATTGATTTTAAGCTAAATCATGTGTTTCGCTTGGATTTGAAACTAAGCCTTCTACTTTGCATTGATTGGAAGCTAAATCTTGTGGTCGGTATGGATTTGAAGCTAACTCGGTTGTTTCGCCTGCATTCGAAGTTATATCACGTATAATCGCAAGTATTTGAAGCCCAGTCATCCGTTTCGCATGGATTTGAAGCTAAGCCTTCTACTTCGCATTGATTTGAAGCTAAATCATGTATATCACAAGTATTTGAAGCTAAACCATTTGTTTCGAATGGATTCGAAGATCAGCCTTCCACTTCGCATTGATTTGAAGCTAAATCAAGTGTTTCTCTTGGATTTGAAGTTAACACGTTTGTTTCACTTGCAGTTGAAGCTCAATCATGTATATCGCAAGTATTTGAAGCTGAACAATTTGTTTCGCATGAATACTAAGTTAAACCATGTGTTTCGCATGAGTATTAAGCTAAACCATGTTTTTGTAATGAATTTGAAGCTAAATCATGTGTTTCGCATGGATTTGAAGCCAACTCGTTTGTTTCGCCTGCAGTTGATTCTAAATCATGTATTTTACAAGTATTTGAACCTAAACCATTTGTTCCTCATGTATTTGAAGCTAAGCCTTCCACTTCGCATTGATGTGAAGCTAAATCATGTGTTTCGCATGGATTTGAAGCCAACTCGTTTGTTTCGCCTGCAGTTGATGCTAAATCATGTATATCACAAGTATTTGAAGCTGAACCATTTGATTCTCGTGAAAATTAAGCTAAACCACGTGTTTCGCTTGGATTTGAAGCTAAGCCTTCTACATCGCATTGATTTGAAGCTAAATCATGTGTTTCGCTTGGATTTGAAACTAAGCCATCTACTTCGCATTGATTTGAAGCTAAATCATGTGTTTCGCTTGGATTTGAAACTAAGCCTTCTACTTCGCATTGATTGGAAGCTAAATCTTGTGTTTGGTATGGATTTGAAGCTAACTCGGTTGTTTCGCCTGCATTCGAAGTTATATCACGTATAATCGCAAGTATTTGAAGCCCAGTCATCCGTTTCGCATGGATTTGAAGCTAAGCCTTCTACTTCGCATTGATTTGAATCCTAATCATGTGTTTCGCTCGGATTTGAAGCTAACTCATTTGTTTCTCCTGCATTTGAACCAATATCACTTATATTCGCCAGTATTTGCAGATAAATCATTCGTTTCTCATGGATTTGAATCTAAGCCCCCAACTTCGTATTGATTTGAAGCTGAACCATGTATTCGCTTGTATTTGAGGCCAACTCGTTTGTGTCGCCTGCAGTAGAAGCTAAATCATGTATATCACAAGTATTTGAAGATAAACCTATTGTTTCGCATTGATTTGTAGCTAAGACTTCTACGTCGCACTGATTTGAAGCTAAATCATGTGTTTGGTTTGGATTTGAAGGTAACACGTTAGTTTCGCACGCAGATGAAGCTAAACCAAGTATATCACAAGTATTTGAAGCTGAACCATTTGATTCGCATGAATATTAAGCTAAACCATGTGTTTCGCACGAATATTAAGCTAAACCATGTGTTTCGCATGAATTTGCAGCTAAATGATGTGTTTCAGATGGATTTGAAGCTAACTCGTTTGTTTCTCCTGCATTTGAACCAATATCACTTATATCGCAAGTATTTGAAGCTAAATCATTTGTGTCGCATGGATTTGCAGCTAAGACTTCTATTTCGCATTGATTTGAACCTAAATCAACCGTTTCGCATGTATTTGAAGCTATCTCGTTTGTTTCGCCTGCATTTGAATCTATATCACTTACATTGCAATTATCTGAAGGTAAATCATTTGTTTCTCATGTACTAGAAGCTAAGCCTTCTGCTTCGCATTTATTTGAAGCTATATCATGTATATCACAAGTATTTGAAGCAAAACCATTTGCTTCACATGGATTTGAAGATAAGCCTTTTACTTCGCACTGATTTGAAGCTAAACCATTTGTTTCGCATGGATTTGATGCTAAACCTTCTACTTGGCATTGATTTGAATCTAAATCATGTGTTTCGCATGGATTTGAAGCTAACTCGTTTGCTTCACATGCTGTTGAAGCTAAATCTAATATATCACAAGTATTTGAAGCTAAACCATTTGTTTCGCATGGTTTCGAAAATCAGCCTTCTACTTCGCATTGATGTGACGCTAAATCATGAGATTCGCACGGATTTGAGTCTAACTCCTTTGTTTCGCATGCAGTATATCACAAGTTTTTGAAGCTAAACCATTAGTTTCGCATGGTTTCGAAGATATGCCTCCTACTTCTTACTGATTTGAAGTTAAATCATGTATTTCGCCTGAATTTGAAGATAACTCGTTTGTTTCGTCTACATTTGAAGCTATTTCATGTATATCACAAGTATTTGAATCTAAATCATGTGTTTCGCTCGGATTTGAAGCTAAGCCTTCTACTTCGCATTGATTTGAAGCTAAATCATATGTTTCGCTTGGATTTGAAGGTAACACGTTTGTTTCACTTGCAGTTGAAGCTCAATCATGTATATCACAAGTATTTGAAGCTGAACAATTTGTTTCGCATGAATACTAAGTTAAACCATGTGTTTCGCATGAGTATTAAGCTAAACCATGTTTTTGTAATGAATTTGAAGCTAAATCATGCGTTTCGCATGGATTTGAAGCCAACTGGTTTGATTCGCCTGCAGTTGATTCTAAATCATGTATTTTACAAGTATTTGAACCTAAACCATATGTTCCTCATGTATTTGAAGCTAAGCCTTCCACTTCGCATTGATGTGAAGCTAAATCATGTGTTTCGCTTGGATTTGAAGCTAACTCGATTGTTTCGAATGCAGTTGATGCTAAATCATGTATATCACAAGTATTTGAAGCTAAACCATTTGTTTCGCATGGATTCGAAAATCAGCCTTCTATTTCGCAATGATTTGAAGCTAAATCATGTGTTTCGCATGGATTTAAAGATAACACGATTGTTTCGCATGCAGTTGAAGCTAAATCATGTATATCACAAGTATTTGAAGCTAAACCATTTTTTTCGCATGGATTCGAAAATCAGCCTTCTATTTCGCATTGATTTGAAGCTAAATCATGAGTTTCGCATGGATTTGAAGCTAACTCGTTTGTTTCGCATGGATTTGAAGCTAACTCGTTTGTTTCGCATGCAGTTGAAGCAAAATCATGTATATCACAAGTATTAGAAGTTAAACCATTTGATTCGCTTGGATTTGAAGCTAAGCCTTCTACTTCGCACTGATTTGAAGCTTAATCATGTATTTCGCTTGGATTTGAAGCTAAATCATGTGTTTCGCATGGACTTAAAGCTAACACGTTTGTTTCGCATGCAGTTGAACCTAAATCATGTATATCACAAGTATTTTAAGCTAAACCATTTGATTCCCATGGATTTGGAGCTAAACCTACTACTTCGCATTGATTTGGTGCTAAATCATGTGTTTCGCATGGTTTTAAAGATAACACGATTGTTTCGCATGCAGTTGAAGCTAAATCACGTATCTCACAAGTATTTGAAGCTAAACCATTTGTTTCGCATGGATTCGAAGATCAGCCCTCTATTTCGCATTGATTTGAAGCTAAATCATGAGTTTCGCATGGATTTGAAGCTAACTCGTTTGTTTCGCATGGATTTGAAGCTAAGCGTTCTACTTCGCATTGATTTGAAGCTTAATCATGTATTTCGCTTGGATTTGAAGCTAAATCATGTGTTTTGCATGGACTTAAAGCTAACACGTTTGTTTCGCATGCAGTTGAACCTAAATCATGTATATCACAAGTATTTGAAGCTAAACCATTTCATTCCCATGGATTTGGAGCTAAGCCTACTACTCCGCATTGATTTGGAGCTAAATCATGTGTTTCGCTTGGATTTAAAGATAACACGATTGTTTCGCATGCAGTTGAAGCTAAATCATGTATATCACAAGTATTTGAAGCTAAACCATTTGTTTCGCATGGATTCGTAAATCAGCCTTCTATTTCGCATTGATTTGAATCTAAATCATGAGTTTCGCATGGATTTGAAGCTAACTCGTTTGTTTCGCATGGATTTGAAGCTAACTCGTTTGTTTCGCATGCAGTTGAAGCTGAATCATGTATATCACAAGTATTTGAAGCTAAACCATTTGTTTCGCATGGATTTAAAGATAACACGATTGTTTCGCATGCAGTTGAAGGTATATCATGTATATCACAAGTATTTTAAGCTAAACCATTTGATTCCCATGGATTTGGAGCTAAACCTACTACTTCGCATTGATTTGGAGCTAAATCATGTGTTTCGCATGGTTTTAAAGATAACACGATTGTTTCGCATGCAGTTGAAGCTAAATCACGTATCTCACAAGTATTTGAAGCTAAACCATTTGTTTCGCATGGATTCGAAGATCAGCCTTCTATTTCGCATTGATTTGAAGCTAAATCATGAGTTTCGCATGGATTTGAAGCTAACTCGTTTGTTTCGCATGGATTTGAAGCTAAGCGTTCTACTTCGCATTGATTTGAAGCTTAATCATGTATTTCGCTTGGATTTGAAGCTAAATCATGTGTTTTGCATGGACTTAAAGCTAACACGTTTGTTTCGCATGCAGTTGAACCTAAATCATGTATATCACAAGTATTTGAAGCTAAACCATTTCATTCCCATGGATTTGGAGCTAAGCCTACTACTCCGCATTGATTTGGAGCTAAATCATGTGTTTCGCTTGGATTTAAAGCTAACACGTTTGTTTCGCATGCAGTTGAACCTAAATCATGTATATCACAAGTATGTGATCCTAAACCATTTGTTTCGGATGGATTTGAAGCTAACTCGTTTGTTTCGCATGCGTTTGAAGCTATATAACTTATATCGCAAGAATTTGAAGCTAAATCATTCGCGTCGCATGGATTTGAAGCTAAGCCTTCTATTTCGCATTGATTTGAATCTAAATCATGAGTTTCGCATGGATTTGAAGCTAACTCGTTTGTTTCGCATGGATTTGAAGCTAACTCGTTTGTTTCGCATGCAGTTGAAGAAAAATCATGTATATCACAAGTATTTGAAGCTAAACCATTTGATTCCCATGAATTTGGTGCTAAGCCTTCTATTTCGCAATGATTTGATGCTAAATCATGTGCTTCTCATGGATTTGAAGCTAACTCTTTTCTATCGCATGGATTTATAGCTAACTCGTTTATTTCGCATGCTGTTGAAGCTAAATCAAGTATATCAAAAGTATTTCAAGCTAAACCATTCGTTTCGCATGGATTTGAAGCTTGGCCTTCTACTTCGCATGCATTCGAAGCTAAATCATGTGTTTCGATTGGATTTGAAGCTAACTCGTTTGTTTCACATGCAGTTGAAGCTAGTCATGTATATCACAAGTATTTAAAGCTAAACCATTCGTTTCGCATGGATTTCAAGCTAAGCCTTCTACTTCGCATTGATTTGAAGCTAAATCATGTGTTTCGCATGGACATAAAGCTAACAGGTTTGTTTCGCATGCAGTTGAACCTAAATCATGTATATCACAAGTATGTGATCCTAAACCATTTGTTTCGGATGGATTTGAAGCTAACTCGTTTGTTTCGCATGCGTTTGAAGCTATATAACTTATATCGCAAGAATTTGAAGCTAAATCATTCGCGTCGCATGGATTGAAGCTAAGCCTTCTATTTCGCATTGATTTGAAGCTAAATCACGTGTTTCGAAAGGCTTTGAAGCTAACTAGTTCTTTTCTCATGCAGTTGAATCTAAATCATGTATATCACAAGTATTTGATGCTAAACCATTTGATTCGCATGGATTTGAAGCTTAGCCTTCTACTTCGCATTGATTTGAAGCTAAATCATATGTTTCGCTTGGATTTGAAGGTAACACGTTTGTTTCACTTGCAGTTGAAGCTCAATCATGTATATCACAAGTATTTGAAGCTGAACAATTTGTTTCGCATGAATACTAAGTTAAACCATGTGTTTCGCATGAGTATTAAGCTAAACCATGTTTTTGTAATGAATTTGAAGCTAAATCATGCGTTTCGCATGGATTTGAAGCCAACTGGTTTGATTCGCCTGCAGTTGATTCTAAATCATGTATTTTACAAGTATTTGAACCTAAACCATTTGTTCCTCATGTATTTGAAGCTAAGCCTTCCACTTCGCATTGATGTGAAGCTAAATCATGTGTTTCGCTTGGATTTGAAGCTAACTCGATTGTTTCGAATGCAGTTGATGCTAAATCATGTATATCACAAGTATTTGAAGCTAAACCATTTGTTTCGCATGGATTCGAAAATCAGCCTTCTATTTCGCAATGATTTGAAGCTAAATCATGTGTTTCGCATGGATTTAAAGATAACACGATTGTTTCGCATGCAGTTGAAGCTAAATCATGTATATCACAAGTATTTGAAGCTAAACCATTTTTTTCGCATGGATTCGAAAATCAGCCTTCTATTTCGCATTGATTTGAAGCTAAATCATGAGTTTCGCATGGATTTGAAGCTAACTCGTTTGTTTCGCATGGATTTGAAGCTAACTCGTTTGTTTCGCATGCAGTTGAAGCAAAATCATGTATATCACAAGTATTAGAAGTTAAACCATTTGATTCGCTTGGATTTGAAGCTAAGCCTTCTACTTCGCACTGATTTGAAGCTTAATCATGTATTTCGCTTGGATTTGAAGCTAAATCATGTGTTTCGCATGGACTTAAAGCTAACACGTTTGTTTCGCATGCAGTTGAACCTAAATCATGTATATCACAAGTATTTTAAGCTAAACCATTTGATTCCCATGGATTTGGAGCTAAACCTACTACTTCGCATTGATTTGGTGCTAAATCATGTGTTTCGCATGGTTTTAAAGATAACACGATTGTTTCGCATGCAGTTGAAGCTAAATCACGTATCTCACAAGTATTTGAAGCTAAACCATTTGTTTCGCATGGATTCGAAGATCAGCCTTCTATTTCGCATTGATTTGAAGCTAAATCATGAGTTTCGCATGGATTTGAAGCTAACTCGTTTGTTTCGCATGGATTTGAAGCTAAGCGTTCTACTTCGCATTGATTTGAAGCTTAATCATGTATTTCGCTTGGATTTGAAGCTAAATCATGTGTTTTGCATGGACTTAAAGCTAACACGTTTGTTTCGCATGCAGTTGAACCTAAATCATGTATATCACAAGTATTTGAAGCTAAACCATTTCATTCCCATGGATTTGGAGCTAAGCCTACTACTCCGCATTGATTTGGAGCTAAATCATGTGTTTCGCTTGGATTTAAAGATAACACGATTGTTTCGCATGCAGTTGAAACTAAATCATGTATATCACAAGTATTTGAAGCTAAACCATTTGTTTCGCATGGATTCGTAAATCAGCCTTCTATTTCGCATTGATTTGAATCTAAATCATGAGTTTCGCATGGATTTGAAGCTAACTCGTTTGTTTCGCATGGATTTGAAGCTAAATCGTTTGTTTCGCATGCAGTTGAAGCTGAATCATGTATATCACAAGTATTTGAAGCTAAACCATTTGCTTCGCATGGATTTAAAGATAACACGATTGTTTCGCATGCAGTTGAAGGTATATCATGTATATCACAAGTTTTTTAAGCTAAACCATTTGATTCCCATGGATTTGGAGCTAAACCTACTACTTCGCATTGATTTGGAGCTAAATCATGTGTTTCGCATGGTTTTAAAGATAACACGATTGTTTCGCATGCAGTTGAAGCTAAATCACGTATCTCACAAGTATTTGAAGCTAAACCATTTGTTTCGCATGGATTCGAAGATCAGCCTTCTATTTCGCATTGATTTGAAGCTAAATCATGAGTTTCGCATGGATTTGAAGCTAACTCGTTTGTTTCGCATGGATTTGAAGCTAAGCGTTCTACTTCGCATTGATTTGAAGCTTAATCATGTATTTCGCTTGGATTTGAAGCTAAATCATGTGTTTTGCATGGACTTAAAGCTAACACGTTTGTTTCGCATGCAGTTGAACCTAAATCATGTATATCACAAGTATTTGAAGCTAAACCATTTCATTCCCATGGATTTGGAGCTAAGCCTACTACTCCGCATTGATTTGGAGCTAAATCATGTGTTTCGCTTGGATTTAAAGCTAACACGTTTGTTTCGCATGCAGTTGAACCTAAATCATGTATATCACAAGTATGTGATCCTAAACCATTTGTTTCGGATGGATTTGAAGCTAACTCGTTTGTTTCGCATGCGTTTGAAGCTATATAACTTATATCGCAAGAATTTGAAGCTAAATCATTCGCGTCGCATGGATTTGAAGCTAAGCCTTCTATTTCGCATTGATTTGAATCTAAATCATGAGTTTCGCATGGATTTGAAGCTAACTCGTTTGTTTCGCATGGATTTGAAGCTAACTCGTTTGTTTCGCATGCAGTTGAAGAAAAATCATGTATATCACAAGTATTTGAAGCTAAACCTTTTGATTCCCATGAATTTGGTGCTAAGCCTTCTATTTCGCAATGATTTGATGCTAAATCATGTGCTTCTCATGGATTTGAAGCTAACTCTTTTCTATCGCATGGATTTATAGCTAACTCGTTTATTTCGCATGCTGTTGAAGCTAAATCTAGTATATCAAAAGTATTTCAAGCTAAACCATTCGTTTCGCATGGATTTGAAGCTTGGCCTTCTACTTCGCATGCATTCGAAGCTAAATCATGTGTTTCGATTGGATTTGAAGCTAACTCGTTTGTTTCACATGCAGTTGAAGCTAGTCATGTATATCACAAGTATTTAAAGCTAAACCATTCGTTTCGCATGGATTTCAAGCTAAGCCTTCTACTTCGCATTGATTTGAAGCTAAATCATGTGTTTCGCATGGACATAAAGCTAACACGTTTGTTTCGCATGCAGTTGAACCTAAATCATGTATATCACAAGTATGTGATCCTAAACCATTTGTTTCGGATGGATTTGAAGCTAACTCGTTTGTTTCGCATGCGTTTGAAGCTATATAACTTATATCGCAAGAATTTGAAGCTAAATCATTCGCGTCGCATGGATTTGAAGCTAAGCCTTCTATTTCGCATTGATTTGAAGCTAAATCACGTGTTTCGAAAGGCTTTGAAGCTAACTAGTTCTTTTCTAATGCAGTTGAATCTAAATCATGTATATCACAAGTATTTGATGCTAAACCATTTGATTCGCATGGATTTGAAGCTTAGCCTTCTACTTCGCATTGATGTGAAGCTAAATTATGTGTTTTGCATGGATTTAAAGCTAACACGTTTGTTTCGCATGCAGTTGAAGCTAAATGATGTATATCACAAGTATTTGAAGCTAAACCATTTGTTTCGCATGGATTAGAAAATCAGCCTTCTATTTCGCATTGATTTGAAGCTAAATCATGCGTTTCAGATGGAATTGAAGCTATCTCGTTTGTTTCGCATGGATTTGAAGCTAACTCGTCTGTTTCGCCTGCATTTGAAGCTAAATCATGTATATCACAAATATTTGAAGCTAATCCATTTGTTCCGCATGCATTCGACGATAAACCTTCTACTTCGCATTGATTTTAAGTTAAATCATGTATTTCGCATGGATTTAAAGATAACACGTTTGTTTCGCATGCAGTTGAAGCTAAATCACGTATATCACAAGTATTTGAAGCTAAACCATTTGATTCCCATGAATTTGGAGCTAAGCCTTCTATTTCGCAATGATTTGATGCTAAATCATGTGCTTCTCATGGATTTGAAGCTAACTCGTTTCTATCGCATGGATTTATAGCTAACTCGTTTATTTCGCATGCTGTTGAAGCTAAATCTAGTATATCAAAAGTATTTCAAGCTAAACCATTCGTTTCGCATGGATTTGAAGCTTGGCCTTCTACTTCGCATGCATTCGAAGCTAAATCATGTGTTTCGATTGGATTTGAAGCTAACTCGTTTGTTTCACATGCAGTTGAAGCTAGTCATGTATATCACAAGTATTTAAAGCTAAACCATTCGTTTCGCATGGATTTGAAGCTAAGCCTTCTACTTCGCATTGATTTGAAGCTAAATCATGTGTTTCGCATGGATATAAAGCTAACACGTTTGTTTCGCATGCAGTTGAACCTAAATCATGTATATCACAAGTATTTGAAGCTAAACCATTTGTTTTGCGTGGTTTCGAAAAACAGCCTTCTATTTCGCATTGATTTGAAGCTAAATCATGTGTTTCACATGGATTTGAAGCTAACTCGTTTGTTTCGCATGGATTTGAAGCTATATCACTTCTATTCACAAGTATTTGACACTAAATAATTCGTTTCGCATGGATTTGAAGCTAAGCATTCAACTTCGCATTGATTTGGATCTAAATCATGTGATTCGCTTGGATTTGAAGCTAACTCGTACGTTTCGCATCCAGTTGAAGCTAAATCATGTATATCACAAGTATTTTAAGCTAAACCATTTGATTCGCAAGGATTTGAAATTAAGCCTTCTACTTCGTACTGATTTGAAGCTAAATCATGTGTTTCGTTTGAATTTGAAACTAAGCCTTCTACTTCGCATTGATTTGAAGCTAAATCGTGTGTTTCGCATGGATTTGAAGCTAACTCGTTTGTTTCGCATGCAGTTGAAGCTGAATCATGTATATCACAAGTATTTGAAGCTAAACCATTTGTTTCGCATGGATTTAAAGATAACACGATTGTTTCGCATGCAGTTGAAGGTATATCATGTATATCACAAGTATTTGAAGCTAAACCATTTGATTCGCATGGATTTGAAGCTAAGCCTCCTACTTCGCATTGATTTGAAGCTAAATCAAGTGTTTCGTTTGGGTTTGAAGAAAACTCGTTTGTTTCGCATGCAGTTGAAGCTATATCACTTATGCTCGCAAGTATTTGAAGCTAAATCATTCGTTTCGCATGGAGTTGAAGCTAAGCCTTCCACTTCGCATTGATTTGAAGATAAATCATGTGTTTCGCATGGATTTGAAGCTAACTCGTTTGTTTCGCATGCAGTTGAAGCTAAATCATGTATATCACAAGTATTTGAAGCTAAACCATTTGTTTCGCATGAATTCGAAGCTAAGCCTTCTACTTCGCATTGATTTGAATCTAAATCATGTGTTTCGCTTGGTTTTGAAGCTAACTCGTCTGTTTCGCATGCAGGTGAAGCTGAATCATGTATATCACAAGTATTTGAAGCTAAACCATTCCTTTCGCATGAATTTGAAGCTAAGCCTTCTACTTCGCATTAATTTGAAGCTAACTCGATTGGTTCGACTGCATTTGAATCTATATCACTTATATCGCAATTATCTGAAGATAAATCATTTGCTTCTCATGTATTTGAAGCTAAGCCTTCTACTTCGCATTGATTTGCAGCTAAATCATGTGTTTCGCTTGGTTTTGAAGCTAACTCGTTTGTTTCGCACGCAGTTGAAGCTAAATCATGTATATCACAAGTATTTGAATCTAAACCATTTGTTTCGCATGAATTCGACGATAAACCTTCTACTTCGCATTGATTTTAAGTTAAATCATGTATTTCGCATGGATTTAAAGATAACACGTTTGTTTCGCATGCAGTTGAAGCTAAATCACGTATATCACAAGTATTTGAAGCTAAACCATTTGATTCCCATGAATTTGGAGCTAAGCCTTCTATTTCGCAATGATTTGATGCTAAATCATGTGCTTCTCATGGATTTGAAGCTAACTCGTTTCTATCGCATGGATTTATAGCTAACTCGTTTATTTCGCATGCTGTTGAAGCTAAATCTAGTATATCAAAAGTATTTCAAGCTAAACCATTCGTTTCGCATGGATTTGAAGCTTGGCCTTCTACTTCGCATGCATTCGAAGCTAAATCATGTGTTTCGATTGGATTTGAAGCTAACTCGTTTGTTTCACATGCAGTTGAAGCTAGTCATGTATATCACAAGTATTTAAAGCTAAACCATTCGTTTCGCATGGATTTGAAGCTAAGCCTTCTACTTCGCATTGATTTGAAGCTAAATCATGTGTTTCGCATGGATATAAAGCTAACACGTTTGTTTCGCATGCAGTTGAACCTAAATCATGTATATCACAAGTATTTGAAGCTAAACCATTTGTTTTGCGTGGTTTCG
Organism: Megalopta genalis; assembly: GCF_051020955.1. Taxonomy (NCBI): domain Eukaryota; kingdom Metazoa; phylum Arthropoda; class Insecta; order Hymenoptera; family Halictidae; genus Megalopta; species Megalopta genalis. The sequence goes on along the minus strand of NW_027477575.1, from coordinate 32,943 downwards.
AAAAACAGCCTTCTATTTCGCATTGATTTGAAGCTAAATCATGTGTTTCACATGGATTTGAAGCTAACTCGTTTGTTTCGCATGGATTTGAAGCTATATCACTTCTATTCACAAGTATTTGACACTAAATAATTCGTTTCGCATGGATTTGAAGCTAAGCATTCAACTTCGCATTGATTTGGATCTAAATCATGTGATTCGCTTGGATTTGAAGCTAACTCGTACGTTTCGCATCCAGTTGAAGCTAAATCATGTATATCACAAGTATTTTAAGCTAAACCATTTGATTCGCAAGGATTTGAAATTAAGCCTTCTACTTCGTACTGATTTGAAGCTAAATCATGTGTTTCGTTTGAATTTGAAACTAAGCCTTCTACTTCGCATTGATTTGAAGCTAAATCGTGTGTTTCGCATGGATTTGAAGCTAACTCGTTTGTTTCGCATGCAGTTGAAGCTGAATCATGTATATCACAAGTATTTGAAGCTAAACCATTTGTTTCGCATGGATTTAAAGATAACACGATTGTTTCGCATGCAGTTGAAGGTATATCATGTATATCACAAGTATTTGAAGCTAAACCATTTGATTCGCATGGATTTGAAGCTAAGCCTCCTACTTCGCATTGATTTGAAGCTAAATCAAGTGTTTCGTTTGGGTTTGAAGAAAACTCGTTTGTTTCGCATGCAGTTGAAGCTATATCACTTATGCTCGCAAGTATTTGAAGCTAAATCATTCGTTTCGCATGGAGTTGAAGCTAAGCCTTCCACTTCGCATTGATTTGAAGATAAATCATGTGTTTCGCATGGATTTGAAGCTAACTCGTTTGTTTCGCATGCAGTTGAAGCTAAATCATGTATATCACAAGTATTTGAAGCTAAACCATTTGTTTCGCATGAATTCGAAGCTAAGCCTTCTACTTCGCATTGATTTGAATCTAAATCATGTGTTTCGCTTGGTTTTGAAGCTAACTCGTCTGTTTCGCATGCAGGTGAAGCTGAATCATGTATATCACAAGTATTTGAAGCTAAACCATTCCTTTCGCATGAATTTGAAGCTAAGCCTTCTACTTCGCATTAATTTGAAGCTAACTCGATTGGTTCGACTGCATTTGAATCTATATCACTTATATCGCAATTATCTGAAGATAAATCATTTGCTTCTCATGTATTTGAAGCTAAGCCTTCTACTTCGCATTGATTTGCAGCTAAATCATGTGTTTCGCTTGGTTTTGAAGCTAACTCGTTTGTTTCGCACGCAGTTGAAGCTAAATCATGTATATCACAAGTATTTGAATCTAAACCATTTGTTTCTCATGAATTTGAAACTAAGCCTTCCACTTCGCATTGATTTGAACGTAAATCATGTTTTTCGCTTGGATTTGAAGGTAAAGCGTTTGTTTCGCATGCAGTTGAAGCTAAATCATGTATATCACAAGTATTTGAAGCTAAACCATTTATTTCGCATTGATTTGATGATAAGCCTTCTACGTCGCATTGATTTGAAGCTAAGCCTTCTATTTCGCATTGATTTGAATCTAAATCATGTGTTTCGCTTGATTTTGAAGCTAACTCGTTTGTTTCGCATGCAGTTGAAGCTAAATCATGTATATCACAAGTATTTGAAGCTAAACCATTTGTTTCGCATTGATTTGATGATAAGCCTTCTACGTCGCATGAATTTGAAGCTAAGCCTTCTACTTCGCATTGATTTGAAGCTAAATCATGTGTTTCGCTTGGTTTTGAAGCTAACTCGTTTGTTTCGCATGCAGTTGAAGATAAATCATGTATAGCACAAGTATTTGAAGCTAAACCATTTGTATCGCGTGGATTTGAAGCTAAGCGTTCCACTTCGCATTGATTTGAAGCTAACTCGATTGTTTCGCCTGCATTTGAAGCTATATCACTTACATCGCAATTATCTGAAGATAAATCATTTGTTTCTCATGTATTTGAGGCTAAGCCGTCTATTTCGAATTTATTTGAAGCTAAATCATCTGTTTCGCATGGATGTGAAGCTAACTCGTTTTTTTCGCCTGTATTTGAAGATAAATCATGTATATCACAAGTATTTGAAGCTAAACCATTCGCATCGCATGGATTTGAAGCAAAGCCTTCAACTTCGCATTGACTTGAAGATAAATCATGTGTTTCGCTTGGATTTGAAGCTAACTCGTTTCTTTCGCATGCAGTTGAAGCTAAATTATGTATATCACAAGCATTTTAAGCTAAACCATTTGATTCGCATGGATTTGAAATTAAGCCTTCTACTTCGTACTGATTTGAAGCTAAATCATGTGTTTCGTTTGAATTTGAAACTAAGCCTTCTACTTCGCATTGTTTTGAAGCTAAATAGTGTGTTTCGCATGGATTTGAAGCTAACTCGATTGATTCGACTGCATTTGAATCTATATCACTTATATCGCAATTATCTGAAGATAAATCATTTGCTTCTCATGTATTTGAAACTAAGCCGTCTATTGCGCATTGATTTGAAGCTAAATCATATTTTTCGCATGGATTTGAAGCTAACTCGTTTGTTTCGCATGCAGTTGAAGCTGAATCATGTATATCACAAGTATTTGAAGCTAAACCATTTGTTTCGCATGGATTTAAAGATAACACGATTGTTTTGCATGCAGTTGAAGCTATATCATGTACATCACAAGTATTTGAAGCTAAACCATTTGATTCGCATGGATTTGAAGCTAAGCCTCCTACTTCGCATTGATTTGAAGCTAAATCAAGTGTTTCGTTTGGGTTTGAAGAAAACTCGTTTGTTTCGCATGCAGTTGAAGCTATATCACTTATGCTCGCAAGTATTTGAAGCTAAATCATTCGTTTCGCATTGAGTTGAAGATAAACCTTCCACTTCGCATTGATTTGAAGATAAATCATGTGTTTCGCTTGGATTTCAAGCAAACTCGTTTGTTTCGCATGCAGTTGAAGCTAAATCATGTATATCACAAGTATTTGAAGCTAAACCATTTGTTTCTCATGTATTTGAAGTTAAGCGTTCCACTTCGCATTGTTTTGAAGCTAAATCTTGTGGTTTGCTTGGTTTTGAAGCTAAGTCGTTTGTTACGCATGCAGTTGAATCTAAATCATGTATATCACAAGTATTTCAAGCTAAACCATTTGATTCGCATGGATTTGAAATTAAGCCTTCAACTTCGCACTGATTTGAAGCTAAATCATGTGTTTCGTTTGAATTTGAAACTAAGCCTTCTACTTCGCATTGATTTGAAGCTAAATCGTATGTTTCGCATGGATTTGAAGCTAACTCGATTGATTCGACTGCATTTGAATCTATATCACTTATATCGCAATTATCTGAAGATAAATCATTTGCTTCTCATGTATTTGAAGATAAGCCTTGTACTTCGCATTGATTTGAAGCTAAATCATGTTTTTCGCATGGATTTGAAGCTAACTCGATTCTTTGGCCTGCATATGAAGCTATATCACTTATATCGCAATTATCTGAAGATAAATCATTTGTTTCTCATGTATTTGAAGATAAGCCATGTACTTCGCATTTATTTGAATCTAAGTCATGTGTTTCGTATGGATTTTAAGCTAACTCGTTTGTTTCGCATGCAGTTGAAGCTGAATCATGTATATCACAAGTATTTGAAGCTAAACCATTTGTTTCGCATGGATTTAAAGATAACACGATTGTTTTGCATGCAGTTGAAGCTATATCATGTACATCACAAGTATTTGAAGCTAAACCATTTGATTCGCATGGATTTGAAGCTAAGCCTCCTACTTCGCATTGATTTGAAGCTAAATCAAGTGTTTCGTTTGGGTTTGAAGAAAACTCGTTTGTTTCGCATGCAGTTGAAGCTATATCACTTATGCTCGCAAGTATTTGAAGCTAAATCATTCGTTTCGCATTGAGTTGAAGATAAACCTTCCACTTCGCATTGATTTGAAGATAAATCATGTGTTTCGCTTGGATTTCAAGCAAACTCGTTTGTTTCGCATGCAGTTGAAGCTAAATCATGTATATCACAAGTATTTGAAGCTAAACCATTTGTTTCTCATGTATTTGAAGTTAAGCGTTCCACTTCGCATTGTTTTGAAGCTAAATCTTGTGGTTTGCTTGGTTTTGAAGCTAAGTCGTTTGTTACGCATGCAGTTGAATCTAAATCATGTATATCACAAGTATTTTAAGCTAAACCATTTGATTCGCATGGATTTGAAATTAAGCCTTCTACTTCGCACTGATTTGAAGCTAAATCATGTGTTTCGTTTGAATTTGAAACTAAGCCTTCTACTTCGCATTGATTTGAAGCTAAATCGTGTGTTTCGCATGGATTTGAAGCTAACTCGATTGATTCGACTGCATTTGAATCTATATCACTTATATCGCAATTATCTGAAGATAAATCATTTGCTTCTCATGTATTTGAAGATAAGCCTTGTACTTCGCATTGATTTGAAGCTAAATCATGTTTTTCGCATGGATTTGAAGCTAACTCGATTCTTTGGCCTGCATATGAAGCTATATCACTTATATCGCAATTATCTGAAGATAAATCATTTGTTTCTCATGTATTTGAAGATAAGCCATGTACTTCGCATTTATTTGAATCTAAATCATGTGTTTCGTATGGATTTGAAGCTAACTCGATTCTTTGGCCTGCATATGAAGCTATATCACTTATATCGCAATTATCTGAAGATAAATCATTTGTTTCTCATGTATTTGAAGATAAGCCATGTACTTCGCATTTATTTGAATCTAAGTCATGTGTTTCGTATGGATTTTAAGCTAACTCGTTTGTTTCGCATGCAGTTGAAGCTGAATCATGTATATCACAAGTATTTGAAGCTAAACCATTTGTTTCGCATGGATTTAAAGATAACACGATTGTTTTGCATGCAGTTGAAGCTATATCATGTACATCACAAGTATTTGAAGCTAAACCATTTGATTCGCATGGATTTGAAGCTAAGCCTCCTACTTCGCATTGATTTGAAGCTAAATCAAGTGTTTCGTTTGGGTTTGAAGAAAACTCGTTTGTTTCGCATGCAGTTGAAGCTATATCACTTATGCTCGCAAGTATTTGAAGCTAAATCATTCGTTTCGCATTGAGTTGAAGATAAACCTTCCACTTCGCATTGATTTGAAGATAAATCATGTGTTTCGCTTGGATTTCAAGCAAACTCGTTTGTTTCGCATGCAGTTGAAGCTAAATCATGTATATCACAAGTATTTGAAGCTAAACCATTTGTTTCTCATGTATTTGAAGTTAAGCGTTCCACTTCGCATTGTTTTGAAGCTAAATCTTGTGGTTTGCTTGGTTTTGAAGCTAAGTCGTTTGTTACGCATGCAGTTGAATCTAAATCATGTATATCACAAGTATTTTAAGCTAAACCATTTGATTCGCATGGATTTGAAATTAAGCCTTCTACTTCGCACTGATTTGAAGCTAAATCATGTGTTTCGTTTGAATTTGAAACTAAGCCTTCTACTTCGCATTGATTTGAAGCTAAATCGTGTGTTTCGCATGGATTTGAAGCTAACTCGATTGATTCGACTGCATTTGAATCTATATCACTTATATCGCAATTATCTGAAGATAAATCATTTGCTTCTCATGTATTTGAAGATAAGCCTTGTACTTCGCATTGATTTGAAGCTAAATCATGTTTTTCGCATGGATTTGAAGCTAACTCGATTCTTTGGCCTGCATATGAAGCTATATCACTTATATCGCAATTATCTGAAGATAAATCATTTGTTTCTCATGTATTTGAAGATAAGCCATGTACTTCGCATTTATTTGAATCTAAATCATGTGTTTCGTATGGATTTGAAGCTAACTCGATTCTTTGGCCTGCATATGAAGCTATATCACTTATATCGCAATTATCTGAAGATAAATCATTTGTTTCTCATGTATTTGAAGATAAGCCATGTACTTCGCATTTATTTGAATCTAAGTCATGTGTTTCGTATGGATTTTAAGCTAACTCGTTTGTTTCGCATGCAGTTGAAGCTGAATCATGTATATCACAAGTATTTGAAGCTAAACCATTTGTTTCGCATGGATTTAAAGATAACACGATTGTTTTGCATGCAGTTGAAGCTATATCATGTACATCACAAGTATTTGAAGCTAAACCATTTGATTCGCATGTATTTGAAGCTAAGCCTTCTACTTCGCATTGATTTGCAGCTAAATCATGTGTTTCGCTTGGTTTTGAAGCTAACTCGTTTGTTTCGCATGCAGTTGAAGCTAAATCATGTATATCACAAGTATTTGAATCTAAACCATTTGTTTCTCATGAATTTGAAACTAAGCCTTCCACTTCGCATTGATTTGAACGTAAATCATGTTTTTCGCTTGGATTTGAAGGTAAAGCGTTTGTTTCGCATGCAGTTGAAGCTAAATCATGTATATCACAAGTATTTGAAGCTAAACCATTTATTTCGCATTGATTTGATGATAAGCCTTCTACGTCGCATTGATTTGAAGCTAAGCCTTCTATTTCGCATTGATTTGAATCTAAATCATGTGTTTCGCTTGATTTTGAAGCTAACTCGTTTGTTTCGCATGCAGTTGAAGCTAAATCATGTATATCACAAGTATTTGAAGCTAAACCATTTGTTTCGCATTGATTTGATGATAAGCCTTCTACGTCGCATGAATTTGAAGCTAAGCCTTCTACTTCGCATTGATTTGAAGCTAAATCATGTGTTTCGCTTGGTTTTGAAGCTAACTCGTTTGTTTCGCATGCAGTTGAAGATAAATCATGTATAGCACAAGTATTTGAAGCTAAACCATTTGTATCGCGTGGATTTGAAGCTAAGCGTTCCACTTCGCATTGATTTGAAGCTAACTCGATTGTTTCGCCTGCATTTGAAGCTATATCACTTACATCGCAATTATCTGAAGATAAATCATTTGTTTCTCATGTATTTGAGGCTAAGCCGTCTATTTCGAATTTATTTGAAGCTAAATCATCTGTTTCGCATGGATGTGAAGCTAACTCGTTTTTTTCGCCTGTATTTGAAGATAAATCATGTATATCACAAGTATTTGAAGCTAAACCATTCGCATCGCATGGATTTGAAGCAAAGCCTTCAACTTCGCATTGACTTGAAGATAAATCATGTGTTTCGCTTGGATTTGAAGCTAACTCGTTTCTTTCGCATGCAGTTGAAGCTAAATTATGTATATCACAAGCATTTTAAGCTAAACCATTTGATTCGCATGGATTTGAAATTAAGCCTTCTACTTCGTACTGATTTGAAGCTAAATCATGTGTTTCGTTTGAATTTGAAACTAAGCCTTCTACTTCGCATTGTTTTGAAGCTAAATAGTGTGTTTCGCATGGATTTGAAGCTAACTCGATTGATTCGACTGCATTTGAATCTATATCACTTATATCGCAATTATCTGAAGATAAATCATTTGCTTCTCATGTATTTGAAACTAAGCCGTCTATTGCGCATTGATTTGAAGCTAAATCATATTTTTCGCATGGATTTGAAGCTAACTCGTTTGTTTCGCATGCAGTTGAAGCTGAATCATGTATATCACAAGTATTTGAAGCTAAACCATTTGTTTCGCATGGATTTAAAGATAACACGATTGTTTTGCATGCAGTTGAAGCTATATCATGTACATCACAAGTATTTGAAGCTAAACCATTTGATTCGCATGGATTTGAAGCTAAGCCTCCTACTTCGCATTGATTTGAAGCTAAATCAAGTGTTTCGTTTGGGTTTGAAGAAAACTCGTTTGTTTCGCATGCAGTTGAAGCAATATCACTTATGCTCGCAAGTATTTGAAGCTAAATCATTCGTTTCGCATTGAGTTGAAGATAAACCTTCCACTTCGCATTGATTTGAAGATAAATCATGTGTTTCGCTTGGATTTCAAGCAAACTCGTTTGTTTCGCATGCAGTTGAAGCTAAATCATGTATATCACAAGTATTTGAAGCTAAACCATTTGTTTCTCATGTATTTGAAGTTAAGCGTTCCACTTCGCATTGTTTTGAAGCTAAATCTTGTGGTTTGCTTGGTTTTGAAGCTAAGTCGTTTGTTACGCATGCAGTTGAATCTAAATCATGTATATCACAAGTATTTCAAGCTAAACCATTTGATTCGCATGGATTTGAAATTAAGCCTTCAACTTCGCACTGATTTGAAGCTAAATCATGTGTTTCGTTTGAATTTGAAACTAAGCCTTCTACTTCGCATTGATTTGAAGCTAAATCGTGTGTTTCGCATGGATTTGAAGCTAACTCGATTGATTCGACTGCATTTGAATCTATATCACTTATATCGCAATTATCTGAAGATAAATCATTTGCTTCTCATGTATTTGAAGATAAGCCTTGTACTTCGCATTGATTTGAAGCTAAATCATGTTTTTCGCATGGATTTGAAGCTAACTCGATTCTTTGGCCTGCATATGAAGCTATATCACTTATATCGCAATTATCTGAAGATAAATCATTTGTTTCTCATGTATTTGAAGATAAGCCATGTACTTCGCATTTATTTGAATCTAAGTCATGTGTTTCGTATGGATTTTAAGCTAACTCGTTTGTTTCGCATGCAGTTGAAGCTGAATCATGTATATCACAAGTATTTGAAGCTAAACCATTTGTTTCGCATGGATTTAAAGATAACACGATTGTTTTGCATGCAGTTGAAGCTATATCATGTACATCACAAGTATTTGAAGCTAAACCATTTGATTCGCATGGATTTGAAGCTAAGCCTCCTACTTCGCATTGATTTGAAGCTAAATCAAGTGTTTCGTTTGGGTTTGAAGAAAACTCGTTTGTTTCGCATGCAGTTGAAGCTATATCACTTATGCTCGCAAGTATTTGAAGCTAAATCATTCGTTTCGCATTGAGTTGAAGATAAACCTTCCACTTCGCATTGATTTGAAGATAAATCATGTGTTTCGCTTGGATTTCAAGCAAACTCGTTTGTTTCGCATGCAGTTGAAGCTAAATCATGTATATCACAAGTATTTGAAGCTAAACCATTTGTTTCTCATGTATTTGAAGTTAAGCGTTCCACTTCGCATTGTTTTGAAGCTAAATCTTGTGGTTTGCTTGGTTTTGAAGCTAAGTCGTTTGTTACGCATGCAGTTGAATCTAAATCATGTATATCACAAGTATTTTAAGCTAAACCATTTGATTCGCATGGATTTGAAATTAAGCCTTCTACTTCGCACTGATTTGAAGCTAAATCATGTGTTTCGTTTGAATTTGAAACTAAGCCTTCTACTTCGCATTGATTTGAAGCTAAATCGTGTGTTTCGCATGGATTTGAAGCTAACTCGATTGATTCGACTGCATTTGAATCTATATCACTTATATCGCAATTATCTGAAGATAAATCATTTGCTTCTCATGTATTTGAAGATAAGCCTTGTACTTCGCATTGATTTGAAGCTAAATCATGTTTTTCGCATGGATTTGAAGCTAACTCGATTCTTTGGCCTGCATATGAAGCTATATCACTTATATCGCAATTATCTGAAGATAAATCATTTGTTTCTCATGTATTTGAAGATAAGCCATGTACTTCGCATTTATTTGAATCTAAATCATGTGTTTCGTATGGATTTGAAGCTAACTCGATTCTTTGGCCTGCATATGAAGCTATATCACTTATATCGCAATTATCTGAAGATAAATCATTTGTTTCTCATGTATTTGAAGATAAGCCATGTACTTCGCATTTATTTGAATCTAAGTCATGTGTTTCGTATGGATTTTAAGCTAACTCGTTTGTTTCGCATGCAGTTGAAGCTGAATCATGTATATCACAAGTATTTGAAGCTAAACCATTTGTTTCGCATGGATTTAAAGATAACACGATTGTTTTGCATGCAGTTGAAGCTATATCATGTACATCACAAGTATTTGAAGCTAAACCATTTGATTCGCATGGATTTGAAGCTAAGCCTCCTACTTCGCATTGATTTGAAGCTAAATCAAGTGTTTCGTTTGGGTTTGAAGAAAACTCGTTTGTTTCGCATGCAGTTGAAGCTATATCACTTATGCTCGCAAGTATTTGAAGCTAAATCATTCGTTTCGCATTGAGTTGAAGATAAACCTTCCACTTCGCATTGATTTGAAGATAAATCATGTGTTTCGCTTGGATTTCAAGCAAACTCGTTTGTTTCGCATGCAGTTGAAGCTAAATCATGTATATCACAAGTATTTGAAGCTAAACCATTTGTTTCTCATGTATTTGAAGTTAAGCGTTCCACTTCGCATTGTTTTGAAGCTAAATCTTGTGGTTTGCTTGGTTTTGAAGCTAAGTCGTTTGTTACGCATGCAGTTGAATCTAAATCATGTATATCACAAGTATTTTAAGCTAAACCATTTGATTCGCATGGATTTGAAATTAAGCCTTCTACTTCGCACTGATTTGAAGCTAAATCATGTGTTTCGTTTGAATTTGAAACTAAGCCTTCTACTTCGCATTGATTTGAAGCTAAATCGTGTGTTTCGCATGGATTTGAAGCTAACTCGATTGATTCGACTGCATTTGAATCTATATCACTTATATCGCAATTATCTGAAGATAAATCATTTGCTTCTCATGTATTTGAAGATAAGCCTTGTACTTCGCATTGATTTGAAGCTAAATCATGTTTTTCGCATGGATTTGAAGCTAACTCGATTCTTTGGCCTGCATATGAAGCTATATCACTTATATCGCAATTATCTGAAGATAAATCATTTGTTTCTCATGTATTTGAAGATAAGCCATGTACTTCGCATTTATTTGAATCTAAATCATGTGTTTCGTATGGATTTGAAGCTAACTCGATTCTTTGGCCTGCATATGAAGCTATATCACTTATATCGCAATTATCTGAAGATAAATCATTTGTTTCTCATGTATTTGAAGATAAGCCATGTACTTCGCATTTATTTGAATCTAAGTCATGTGTTTCGTATGGATTTTAAGCTAACTCGTTTGTTTCGCATGCAGTTGAAGCTGAATCATGTATATCACAAGTATTTGAAGCTAAACCATTTGTTTCGCATGGATTTAAAGATAACACGATTGTTTTGCATGCAGTTGAAGCTATATCATGTACATCACAAGTATTTGAAGCTAAACCATTTGATTCGCATGTATTTGAAGCTAAGCCTTCTACTTCGCATTGATTTGCAGCTAAATCATGTGTTTCGCTTGGTTTTGAAGCTAACTCGTTTGTTTCGCATGCAGTTGAAGCTAAATCATGTATATCACAAGTATTTGAATCTAAACCATTTGTTTCTCATGAATTTGAAACTAAGCCTTCCACTTCGCATTGATTTGAACGTAAATCATGTTTTTCGCTTGGATTTGAAGGTAAAGCGTTTGTTTCGCATGCAGTTGAAGCTAAATCATGTATATCACAAGTATTTGAAGCTAAACCATTTATTTCGCATTGATTTGATGATAAGCCTTCTACGTCGCATTGATTTGAAGCTAAGCCTTCTATTTCGCATTGATTTGAATCTAAATCATGTGTTTCGCTTGATTTTGAAGCTAACTCGTTTGTTTCGCATGCAGTTGAAGCTAAATCATGTATATCACAAGTATTTGAAGCTAAACCATTTGTTTCGCATTGATTTGATGATAAGCCTTCTACGTCGCATGAATTTGAAGCTAAGCCTTCTACTTCGCATTGATTTGAAGCTAAATCATGTGTTTCGCTTGGTTTTGAAGCTAACTCGTTTGTTTCGCATGCAGTTGAAGATAAATCATGTATAGCACAAGTATTTGAAGCTAAACCATTTGTATCGCGTGGATTTGAAGCTAAGCGTTCCACTTCGCATTGATTTGAAGCTAACTCGATTGTTTCGCCTGCATTTGAAGCTATATCACTTACATCGCAATTATCTGAAGATAAATCATTTGTTTCTCATGTATTTGAGGCTAAGCCGTCTATTTCGAATTTATTTGAAGCTAAATCATCTGTTTCGCATGGATGTGAAGCTAACTCGTTTTTTTCGCCTGTATTTGAAGATAAATCATGTATATCACAAGTATTTGAAGCTAAACCATTCGCATCGCATGGATTTGAAGCAAAGCCTTCAACTTCGCATTGACTTGAAGATAAATCATGTGTTTCGCTTGGATTTGAAGCTAACTCGTTTCTTTCGCATGCAGTTGAAGCTAAATTATGTATATCACAAGCATTTTAAGCTAAACCATTTGATTCGCATGGATTTGAAATTAAGCCTTCTACTTCGTACTGATTTGAAGCTAAATCATGTGTTTCGTTTGAATTTGAAACTAAGCCTTCTACTTCGCATTGTTTTGAAGCTAAATAGTGTGTTTCGCATGGATTTGAAGCTAACTCGATTGATTCGACTGCATTTGAATCTATATCACTTATATCGCAATTATCTGAAGATAAATCATTTGCTTCTCATGTATTTGAAACTAAGCCGTCTATTGCGCATTGATTTGAAGCTAAATCATATTTTTCGCATGGATTTGAAGCTAACTCGTTTGTTTCGCATGCAGTTGAAGCTGAATCATGTATATCACAAGTATTTGAAGCTAAACCATTTGTTTCGCATGGATTTAAAGATAACACGATTGTTTTGCATGCAGTTGAAGCTATATCATGTACATCACAAGTATTTGAAGCTAAACCATTTGATTCGCATGGATTTGAAGCTAAGCCTCCTACTTCGCATTGATTTGAAGCTAAATCAAGTGTTTCGTTTGGGTTTGAAGAAAACTCGTTTGTTTCGCATGCAGTTGAAGCAATATCACTTATGCTCGCAAGTATTTGAAGCTAAATCATTCGTTTCGCATTGAGTTGAAGATAAACCTTCCACTTCGCATTGATTTGAAGATAAATCATGTGTTTCGCTTGGATTTCAAGCAAACTCGTTTGTTTCGCATGCAGTTGAAGCTAAATCATGTATATCACAAGTATTTGAAGCTAAACCATTTGTTTCTCATGTATTTGAAGTTAAGCGTTCCACTTCGCATTGTTTTGAAGCTAAATCTTGTGGTTTGCTTGGTTTTGAAGCTAAGTCGTTTGTTACGCATGCAGTTGAATCTAAATCATGTATATCACAAGTATTTCAAGCTAAACCATTTGATTCGCATGGATTTGAAATTAAGCCTTCAACTTCGCACTGATTTGAAGCTAAATCATGTGTTTCGTTTGAATTTGAAACTAAGCCTTCTACTTCGCATTGATTTGAAGCTAAATCGTGTGTTTCGCATGGATTTGAAGCTAACTCGATTGATTCGACTGCATTTGAATCTATATCACTTATATCGCAATTATCTGAAGATAAATCATTTGCTTCTCATGTATTTGAAGATAAGCCTTGTACTTCGCATTGATTTGAAGCTAAATCATGTTTTTCGCATGGATTTGAAGCTAACTCGATTCTTTGGCCTGCATATGAAGCTATATCACTTATATCGCAATTATCTGAAGATAAATCATTTGTTTCTCATGTATTTGAAGATAAGCCATGTACTTCGCATTTATTTGAATCTAAGTCATGTGTTTCGTATGGATTTTAAGCTAACTCGTTTGTTTCGCATGCAGTTGAAGCTGAATCATGTATATCACAAGTATTTGAAGCTAAACCATTTGTTTCGCATGGATTTAAAGATAACACGATTGTTTTGCATGCAGTTGAAGCTATATCATGTACATCACAAGTATTTGAAGCTAAACCATTTGATTCGCATGGATTTGAAGCTAAGCCTCCTACTTCGCATTGATTTGAAGCTAAATCAAGTGTTTCGTTTGGGTTTGAAGAAAACTCGTTTGTTTCGCATGCAGTTGAAGCTATATCACTTATGCTCGCAAGTATTTGAAGCTAAATCATTCGTTTCGCATTGAGTTGAAGATAAACCTTCCACTTCGCATTGATTTGAAGATAAATCATGTGTTTCGCTTGGATTTCAAGCAAACTCGTTTGTTTCGCATGCAGTTGAAGCTAAATCATGTATATCACAAGTATTTGAAGCTAAACCATTTGTTTCTCATGTATTTGAAGTTAAGCGTTCCACTTCGCATTGTTTTGAAGCTAAATCTTGTGGTTTGCTTGGTTTTGAAGCTAAGTCGTTTGTTACGCATGCAGTTGAATCTAAATCATGTATATCACAAGTATTTTAAGCTAAACCATTTGATTCGCATGGATTTGAAATTAAGCCTTCTACTTCGCACTGATTTGAAGCTAAATCATGTGTTTCGTTTGAATTTGAAACTAAGCCTTCTACTTCGCATTGATTTGAAGCTAAATCGTGTGTTTCGCATGGATTTGAAGCTAACTCGATTGATTCGACTGCATTTGAATCTATATCACTTATATCGCAATTATCTGAAGATAAATCATTTGCTTCTCATGTATTTGAAGATACGCCTTGTACTTCGCATTGATTTGAAGCTAAATCATGTTTTTCGCATGGATTTGAAGCTAACTCGATTCTTTGGCCTGCATATGAAGCTATATCACTTATATCGCAATTATCTGAAGATAAATCATTTGTTTCTCATGTATTTGAAGATAAGCCATGTACTTCGCATTTATTTGAATCTAAATCATGTGTTTCGTATGGATTTGAAGCTAACTCGATTCTTTGGCCTGCATATGAAGCTATATCACTTATATCGCAATTATCTGAAGATAAATCATTTGTTTCTCATGTATTTGAAGATAAGCCATGTACTTCGCATTTATTTGAATCTAAGTCATGTGTTTCGTATGGATTTTAAGCTAACTCGTTTGTTTCGCATGCAGTTGAAGCTGAATCATGTATATCACAAGTATTTGAAGCTAAACCATTTGTTTCGCATGGATTTAAAGATAACACGATTGTTTTGCATGCAGTTGAAGCTATATCATGTACATCACAAGTATTTGAAGCTAAACCATTTGATTCGCATGGATTTGAAGCTAAGCCTCCTACTTCGCATTGATTTGAAGCTAAATCAAGTGTTTCGTTTGGGTTTGAAGAAAACTCGTTTGTTTCGCATGCAGTTGAAGCTATATCACTTATGCTCGCAAGTATTTGAAGCTAAATCATTCGTTTCGCATTGAGTTGAAGATAAACCTTCCACTTCGCATTGATTTGAAGATAAATCATGTGTTTCGCTTGGATTTCAAGCAAACTCGTTTGTTTCGCATGCAGTTGAAGCTAAATCATGTATATCACAAGTATTTGAAGCTAAACCATTTGTTTCTCATGTATTTGAAGTTAAGCGTTCCACTTCGCATTGTTTTGAAGCTAAATCTTGTGGTTTGCTTGGTTTTGAAGCTAAGTCGTTTGTTACGCATGCAGTTGAATCTAAATCATGTATATCACAAGTATTTTAAGCTAAACCATTTGATTCGCATGGATTTGAAATTAAGCCTTCTACTTCGCACTGATTTGAAGCTAAATCATGTGTTTCGTTTGAATTTGAAACTAAGCCTTCTACTTCGCATTGATTTGAAGCTAAATCGTGTGTTTCGCATGGATTTGAAGCTAACTCGATTGATTCGACTGCATTTGAATCTATATCACTTATATCGCAATTATCTGAAGATAAATCATTTGCTTCTCATGTATTTGAAGATAAGCCTTGTACTTCGCATTGATTTGAAGCTAAATCATGTTTTTCGCATGGATTTGAAGCTAACTCGATTCTTTGGCCTGCATATGAAGCTATATCACTTATATCGCAATTATCTGAAGATAAATCATTTGTTTCTCATGTATTTGAAGATAAGCCATGTACTTCGCATTTATTTGAATCTAAATCATGTGTTTCGTATGGATTTGAAGCTAACTCGATTCTTTGGCCTGCATATGAAGCTATATCACTTATATCGCAATTATCTGAAGATAAATCATTTGTTTCTCATGTATTTGAAGATAAGCCATGTACTTCGCATTTATTTGAATCTAAGTCATGTGTTTCGTATGGATTTTAAGCTAACTCGTTTGTTTCGCATGCAGTTGAAGCTGAATCATGTATATCACAAGTATTTGAAGCTAAACCATTTGTTTCGCATGGATTTAAAGATAACACGATTGTTTTGCATGCAGTTGAAGCTATATCATGTACATCACAAGTATTTGAAGCTAAACCATTTGATTCGCATGGATTTGAAGCTAAGCCTCCTACTTCGCATTGATTTGAAGCTAAATCAAGTGTTTCGTTTGGGTTTGAAGAAAACTCGTTTGTTTCGCATGCAGTTGAAGCTATATCACTTATGCTCGCAAGTATTTGAAGCTAAATCATTCGTTTCGCATTGAGTTGAAGATAAACCTTCCACATCGCATTGATTTGAAGATAAATCATGTGTTTCGCTTGGATTTCAAGCAAACTCGTTTGTTTCGCATGCAGTTGAAGCTAAATCATGTATATCACAAGTATTTGAAGCTAAACCATTTGTTTCTCATGTATTTGAAGTTAAGCGTTCCACTTCGCATTGTTTTGAAGCTAAATCTTGTGGTTTTCTTGGTTTTGTAGCTAAGTCGTTTGTTACGCATGCAGTTGAATCTAAATCATGTATATCACAAGTATTTTAAGCTAAACCATTTGATTCGCATGGATTTTAAATTAAGCCTTCTACTTCGCACTGATTTGAAGCTAAATCATGTGTTTCGTTTGAATTTGAAACTAAGCCTTCTACTTCGCATTGATTTGAAGCTAAATCGTGTGTTTCGCATGGATTTGAAGCTAACTCGATTGATTCGACTGCATTTGAATCTATATCACTTATATCGCAATTATCTGAAGATAAATCATTTGCTTCTCATGTATTTGAAGATAAGCCTTGTACTTCGCATTGATTTGAAGCTAAATCATGTTTTTCGCATGGATTTGAAGCTAACTCGATTCTTTGGCCTGCATATGAAGCTATATCACTTATATCGCAATTATCTGAAGATAAATCATTTGTTTCTCATGTATTTGAAGATAAGCCATGTACTTCGCATTTATTTGAATCTAAATCATGTGTTTCGTATGGATTTGAAGCTAACTCGATTCTTTGGCCTGCATATGAAGCTATATCACTTATATCGCAATTATCTGAAGATAAATCATTTGTTTCTCATGTATTTGAAGATAAGCCATGTACTTCGCATTTATTTGAATCTAAGTCATGTGTTTCGTATGGATTTTAAGCTAACTCGTTTGTTTCGCCTGCATTTGAAGCTGCATCATGTATATCACAAGTAATTGATGCTAAACCATTTGTTTCGCATGAATTTGAAACTAAGCCTTCTACTTCGCATTGATTTAGATCTAAATCATGTGTTTCGCTTGGTTTTGAAGCTAACTCGTTTGTTTCGCATGCAATTGAAGCTAAATCATGTATATCACAAGTATTTGAAGCTAAACAATTTGTTTCGCATGGATTTGAAGATAAGCCTCCTACTTCGCATTAATTTGAAGCTAACTCGATTGATTCGACTGCATTTGAATCTATATCTCTTATATCGCAATTATCTGAAGATAAATCATTTGCTTCTCATGTATTTGAAGCTAAGCCGTCTATATCGCATTTATTTGAAGCTAAATCATATGTTTCGCATGGATTTGAAACTAACTCGTTTGTTTCACATGCAGTTGAAGCTAAATCATGTTTATCAAAAGTATTTGAAGCTAAAGCATTTGTTTCGCATGGATTTGAAGCTAACTCTTTTGTTTCGCCTGCATTTGAAGATAAATCATGTATATCACGAGTATTTGAAGCTAAACCGTTTGATTCACATGGATTTGAAGCTAAGCTTTCTACTTCGCATTGATTTGCAGCTAAATCATGTGTTTCGCTTGGTTTTGAAGCTAACTCGTTTGTTTCACATGCAGTTGAAGCTGAATCATGTATATCACAAGTATTTGAAGCTAAACCATTTGTTTCTCATGTATTTGAAGTTAAGCGTTCCACTTCGCATTGTTTTGAAGCTAACTCGATTGTTTCGCCTGCATTTGAAGCTATATCACTTACATCGCAATTATCTGAAGATAAATCATTTGTTTCTCATGTATTTGAAGATAAGCCTTGTACTTCGCATTGATTTGAAGCTAAATCATGTTTTTCGCATGGATTTGAAGCTAACTCGTTTGTTTCGCCTGCATTTGAAGCTGAATCATGTATATCACAAGTATTTGAAGCTAAACCATTTCTTTCGCATGAATTTGAAGCTAAGCCTTCTACTTCGCATTGATTTGAATCTAAATCATGTGTTTTGCTTGCTTTTGAAGCTAACTCGTCTTTTTCGCATGCAGTTGAAGCTGAATCATGTATATCACAAGTATTTGAAGCTAAACCATTTCTTTCGCATGAATTTGAAGCTAAGCCTTCCACTTCGCATTGATTTGAACCTAAATAATGTGTTTCGCATGGATTTGAAGATAAAGCGTTTGTTTCGCATGCAATTGAAGCTATATCACTTACATCGCAATTATCTGAAGATAAATCATTTGTTTCTCATGTATTTGAAGCTAAGCCGTCTATTTCGCTCTGATTTGAAGCTAAATCATAAGTTTCGCATGGATTTGAAGCTAACTCGTTTTTTTCGCCTGTATTTGAAGATAAATCATGTATATCTCAAGTATTTGAAGCTAAACCATTCGCTTCGCATGGATTTGAAGCAAAGCCTTCAACTTCGCATTGACTTGAAGATAAATCATGTGTTTCGCTTAGATTTGAAGCTAACTCGTTTCTTTCGCATGCAGTTGAAGCTAAATTATGTATATCACAAGTATTTGAAGCTAAACCATTTTGTTTCGCATGAATTTGAAGCTAAGCCTTCTACTTCGCATTGATTTGAAGCTAAATCATATGTTTCGCATGGATTTGAAGCTAACTCGTTTGTTTCGCATGCAGTTGAAGCTAAATCATGTTTATCAAAAGTATTTGAAGCTAAAGCATTTGTTTCGCATGGATTTGAAGCTAAGCCTTCTACTTGACATTGATTTGAATTTAAATCATGTGTTTCTCTTGGATTTGATGCTAACATGTTTGTTTCGCAAGCAGTTGAAGCTAGATCATGTTTATCACAAGTATCTGAATCTAAACCATCTGTTTCGCAAGAATATGAATCTATGAATCTAAACCATGTGTTTCGCATGAATTTGAAGCCAAAGGATGTGTTTCGCATGGATTTGAAGCTAACTCTTTTGTTTCGCCTGCACTTGAAGATAAATCATGTATATCACGAGTATTTGAAGCTAAACCATTTGTTTCGCATTGATTTGATGATAAGCCTTCTACGTCGCATGAATTTGAAGCTAAGCCTTCTACTTCGCATTGATTTGAAGCTAAATCATGTGTTTCGCTTGGTTTTGAAGCTAACTCGTTTGTTTCGCATGCAGTTGAAGCTAAATCATGTTTATCACAAGTACCTGAATATAAACCATCTGTTTCGCATGAATATTGAGCTAAACTATGTGATTCGCATGAATTTGAAGCTTAATGATGTGTTTCGCTTGGTTTTGAAGCTAACTCTTTTTCTTCGCCTGCATTTGAAGATAAATCACGTATAGCACAAGTATTTGAAGCTAAACCATTTGTATCGCGTGGATTTGAAGCTAAGCGTTCCACTTCGCATTGATTTGAAGCTAACTCGATTGTTTCGCCTGCATTTGAAGCTATATCACTTACATCGCAATTATCTGAAGATAAATCATTTGTTTCTCATGTATTTGAGGCTAAGCCGTCTATTTCGAATTTATTTGAAGCTAAATCATCTGTTTCGCATGGATGTGAAGCTAACTCTTTTGTTTCGCCTGCATTTGAAGATAAATCATGTATATCACAAGTATTTGAAGCTCAACCTTTTGATTCGCACGGATTTGAAGCTTACCCTTCTACTTCGCATTGATTTGCAGCTAAATCATGTGTTTCGCTGGGATTTGAAGCAAACTTGTTTGTTTCGCATGCTGTTGAAGCTAAATCATGTTTATCACAAGTATCTGAATCTAAACCGTTTGATTCGCATGGATTTGAAGCTAAGCCTTCCAATTCGCATTGATTTGAATCTAAATCATGTATTTCGCATGGATGTGAATCTAACTCGATTGTTTCGCGTGCATTTGAAGCTATATGACATATATCGCAATTATCTGAAGATAAATCATTTGTTTCTCATGTATTTGAGGCTAAGCCTGCTACATCGCATTAATTTGAAGCTAACTCGATTGATTTGACTGCATTTGAATCTAAACCACTTATATCGCAATTATCTGAAGTTAAATCATTTGCTTCTCACGTATTTGAAGCTAATCCGTCTATTTCGCATTTATTTGAAGCTAAATCATATGTTTCGCATGGATTTGAAGCTAACTCGTTTTTTTCGCCTGTATTTGGAGATAAATCATGTATATCACAAATATTTGAAGCTGAACCATTTGCTTCGCATGGATTTGAAGCAAAGCCTTCAACTTCGCATTGATTTGAAGATAAATCATGTGTTTCGCTTGGATTTGAAGCTAACTCGTTTGTTTCGCATGCAGTTGAGGCTCAATCATGTATATCACAAGTATTTGTAGCTAAACCATTTGTTTCGTATGAATTTGAAGCTAAGCCTTCTACTTCGCATTGATTTGAAGCTAAATCATGTGTTTCGCTTGATTTTGAAGCTAACTCGTTTGTTTCGCATGCAGTTGAGGCTTAATAATGTATATCACAAGTATTTGTTGCTAAACCATTTGTTTCGCATGAATTTGAAGCTAAGCCTTCTACTTCGCATTGATTTGAAGCTAAATCATGTGTTTCGCTTGGTTTTGAAGCTAACTCGTTTGTTTCGCATGCAGTTGAAGCTAAATCATGTATATCACAAGTATTTGAATCTAAACCATATGTTTCTCATGAATTTGAAGCTAAGCCTTCCACTTCGCATTGATTTGAACCTAAATAATGTGTTTCGCATGAATTTGAAGCCAAATGATGTGTTTCGCATGGATTTGAAGCTAACTCTTTTGTTTCGCCTGCATTTGAAGATAAATCATGTATATCACGAGTATTTGAAGCTAAACCGTTTGATTCTCATGGATTTGAAGCTAAGCTTTCTACTTCGCATTGATTTGCAGCTAAATCATGTGTTTCGCTTGGTTTTGAAGCTAACTCGTTTGTTTCGCATGCAGTTGAAGCTGAATCATGTATATCACAAGTATTTGAAGCTAAACCATTTGTTTCTCATGTATTTGAAGTTAAGCGTTCCACTTCGCATTGTTTTGAAGCTAACTCGATTGTTTCGCCTGCATTTGAAGCTATATCACTTACATCGCAATTATCTGAAGATAAATCATTTGTTTCTCATGTATTTGAAGATAAGCCTTGTACTTCGCATTGATTTGAAGCTAAATCATGTTTTTCGCATGGATTTGAAGCTAACTCGTTTGTTTCGCCTGCATTTGAAGCTGAATCATGTATATCACAAGTATTTGAAGCTAAACCATTTCTTTCGCATGAATTTGAAGCTAAGCCTTCTACTTCGCATTGATTTGAATCTAAATCATGTGTTTTGCTTGCTTTTGAAGCTAACTCGTCTTTTTCGCATGCAGTTGAAGCTGAATCATGTATATCACAAGTATTTGAAGCTAAACCATTTCTTTCGCATGAATTTGAAGCTAAGCCTTCCACTTCGCATTGATTTGAACCTAAATAATGTGTTTCGCATGGATTTGAAGATAAAGCGTTTGTTTCGCATGCAATTGAAGCTATATCACTTACATCGCAATTATCTGAAGATAAATCATTTGTTTCTCATGTATTTGAAGCTAAGCCGTCTATTTCGCACTGATTTGAAGCTAAATCATAAGTTTCGCATGGATTTGAAGCTAACTCGTTTTTTTCGCCTGTATTTGAAGATAAATCATGTATATCTCAAGTATTTGAAGCTAAACCATTCGCTTCGCATGGATTTGAAGCAAAGCCTTCAACTTCGCATTGACTTGAAGATAAATCATGTGTTTCGCTTAGATTTGAAGCTAACTCGTTTCTTTCGCATGCAGTTGAAGCTAAATTATGTATATCACAAGTATTTGAAGCTAAACCATTTTGTTTCGCATGAATTTGAAGCTAAGCCTTCTACTTCGCATTGATTTGAAGCTAAATCATATGTTTCGCATGGATTTGAAGCTAACTCGTTTCTTTCGCATGCAGTTGAAGCTAAATTATGTATATCACAAGTATTTGAAGCGAAACCATTTGTTTCGGATTGATTTGTAGCTCAGCCTTCTACTTCGCATTGATTTGATGCTAAATCATATGTTTCGCATGGATTTGAAACTAACTCGTTTGTTTCGTCTACATTTGAAGCTGTTTCATTTATATCGCAAGTATTTGAAGCTAAACCATTTGTTTCGGATGGATTTGAAGATAAGCCTTCTACTTCGCATTGATTTAAAACTAAATAGTGTGTATGGCATGGATTTGAAGCTAACTCGTTTGTTTCGCCTGCATTTGAAGTTAAATCATGTATATCACAAGTATTTGAAGCTAAACCATTTGTTTCGCATGGATTTGAAGATAATCCTCCTACTTCGCATTAATTTGAAGCTAACTCGATTGATTCGACTGCATTTGCATCTATATCACATTTATCGCAATTATCTGATGATAAATCATATGCTTCTCATGTATTTGAACATAAGCCTTGTACTTCGCATTGATTTGAAGCGAAATCATGTGTTTCGCATGGATTTGAAGCTAACTCTTTTGTTTCGCCTGCATTTGGACATAAATCATGTATATCACAAGTATTTGAAGCTAAACCATTTGTTTCGCATGAATTTGAAGCTAAATGATGTGTTTCGCATGGATATGAAGCTAACTCTTTTGTTTCGCCTGCATTTGAAGATAAATCATGTATATCACAAGTATCTGAAGCTCAACCGTTTGATTCGCATGGATTTGAAGCTAACCCTTCTACTTCGCATTGATTTGCAGCTAAATCATGTGTTTCGCTGGGATTTGAAGCTAACTCGTTTGTTTCGCATGCAGTTGAAGCTAAATCATGTTTATCAAAAGTATTTCAAGCTAAAGCATTTGTTTCGCATGGATATGAAGCTAACTCTTTTGTTTCGCCTGCATTTGAAGATAAATCATGCATATCACAAGTATTTGAAGCTCAACCTTTTGATTCGCACGGATTTGAAGCTAACCCTTCTACTTCGCATTGATTTGCAGCTAAATCATGTGTTTCGCTGGGATTTGAAGCAAACTTGTTTGTTTCGCATGCTGTTGAAGCTAAATCATGTTTATCACAAGTATCTGAATCTAAACCGTTTGATTCGCATGGATTTGAAGCTAATCCTTCCAATTCGCATTCATTTGAATCTAAATCATGTATTTCGCATGGATTTGAATCTAACTCGATTGTTTCGCGTGCATTTGAAGCTATATGACATATATCGCAATTATCTGAAGATAAATCATTTGTTTCTCATGTATTTGGGGCTAAGCCTGCTACTTCGCATTGATTTGATGCTGAATCATATGTTTCGCATGGATTTGAAACTAACTCGTTTTTTTGGCATGCAGTTGAAGCTAAATCATGTATATCAAAAGTATTTGAAGCTAAACCATTTGTTTCGCATGGATTTGAAGATAAGCCTCCTACATCGCATTAATTTGAAGCTAACTCGATTGATTTGACTGCATTTGAATCTATACCACTTATATCGCAATTATCTGAAGTTAAATCATTTGCTTCTCATGTATTTGAAGCTAATCCGTCTATTTCGCATTTATTTGAAGCTAAATCATATGTTTCGCATGGATTTGAAGCTAACTCGTTTTTTTCGCCTGTATTTGGAGATAAATCATGTATATCACAAATATTTGAAGCTGAACCATTCGCTTCGCATGGATTTGAAGCAAAGCCTTCAACTTCGCATTGATTTGAAGCTAAATCATGTGTTTCGCTTGGTTTTGAAGCTAACTCGTTTGTTTCGCATGCAGTTGAGGCTTAATAATGTATATCACAAGTATTTGTTGCTAAACCATTTGTTTCGCATGAATTTGAAGCTAAGCCTTCTACTTCGCATTGATTTGAAGCTAAATCATGTGTTTCGCTTGGTTTTGAAGCTAACTCGTTTGTTTCGCATGCAGTTGAAGCTAAATCATGTATATCACAAGTATTTGAATCTAAACCATATGTTTCTCATGAATTTGAAGCTAAGCCTTCCACTTCGCATTGATTTGAACCTAAATAATGTGTTTCGCATGGATTTGAAGATAAAGCGTTTGTTTCGCATGCAATTGAAGCTATATCACTTACATCGCAATTATCTGAAGATTAATCATTTGTTTCTCATGTATTTGAAGCTAAGCCGTCTATTTCGCACTGATTTGAAGCTAAATCATAAGTTTCGCATGGATTTGAAGCTAACTCGTTTTTTTCGCCTGTATTTGAAGATAAATCATGTATATCTCAAGTATTTGAAGCTAAACCATTCGCTTCGCATGGATTTGAAGCAAAGCCTTCAACTTCGCATTGACTTGAAGATAAATCATGTGTTTCGCTTGGATTTGAAGCTAACTCGTTTCTTTCGCATGCAGTTGAAGCTAAATTATGTATATCACAAGTATTTGAAGCGAAACCATTTGTTTCGGATTGATTTGTAGCTAAGCCATCTACTTCGCATTGATTTGATGCTAAATCATATGTTTCGCATGGATTTGAAACTAACTCGTTTGTTTCGTCGTCATTTGAAGCTGTTTCATTTATATCGCAAGTATTTGAAGCTAAACCATTTGTTTCGGATGGATTTGAAGATAAGCCTTCTACTTCGCATTGATTTAAATCTAAATCGTGTGTATGGCATGGATTTGAAGCTAACTCGTTTGTTTCGCCTGCATTTGAAGTTAAATCATGTATATCACAAGTATTTGAAGCTAAACCATTTGTTTCGCATGGATTTGAAGATAATCCTCCTACTTCGCATTAATTTGAAGCTAACTCGATTGATTCGACTGCATTTGAATCTATATCACTTATATCGCAATTATCTGAAGATAAATCATTTGTTTCTCATGTATTTGAAGATAAGCCATGTACTTCGCATTGATTTGAATCTAAATCATGTGTTTCGCATGGATTTGAAGCTAACTCGTTTGTTTCGCCTGCATTTGAAGCTGCATCATGTATATCACAAGTATTTCAAGCTAATGCATTTGTTTCGCATGGATATGAAGCTAACTCTTTTGTTTCGCCTGCATTTGAAGATAAATCATGTATAGCACAAGTATTTGAAGCTAAACCATTTGTATCGCGTGGATTTGAAGCTAAGCGTTCCACTTCGCATTGATTTGAAGCTAACTCGATTGTTTCGCCTGCATTTGAAGCTATATCACTTACATCGAAATTATCTGAAGATAAATCATTTGTTTCTCATGTATTTGAGGCTAAGCCGTCTATTTCGAATTTATTTGAAGCTAAATCATCTGTTTCGCATGGATGTGAAGCTAACTCGTTTTTTCGCCTGTATTTGAAGATAAATCATGTATATCACAAGTATTTGAAGCTACACCATTCGCATCGCATGGATTTGAAGCAAAGCCTTCAACTTGGCATTGACTTGAAGATAAATCATGTGTTTCGCTTGGATTTGAAGCTAACTCGTTTCTTTCGCATGCAGTTGAAGCTAAATCATGTTTATCAAAAGTATTTGAAGCTAAAGCATTTGTTTCGCATGGATTTGAAGCTAAGCCTTCTACTTGACATTGATTTGAATTTAAATCATGTGTTCCTCTTGGATTTGATGCTAACATGTTTGTTTCGCAAGCAGTTGAAGCTAGATCATGTTTATCACAAGTATCTGAATCTAAACCATCTGTTTCGCAAGAATATGAATCTATGAATCTAAACCATGTGTTTCGCATGAATTTGAAGCCAAATGATGTGTTTCGCATGGATTTGAAGCTAACTCTTTTGTTTCGCCTGCATTTGAAGATAAATCATGTATATCACGAGTATTTGAAGATAAACCGTTTGATTCGCATGGATTTGAAGCTAAGCATTATACTTCGCATTGATTTGAAGCTAACTCGATTGATTCGACTGCATTTGAATCTATATCACTTATATCGCAATTATCTGAAGATAAATCATTTGTTTCTCATGTATTTGAAGATAAGCCATGTACTTCGCATTGATTTGAATCTAAATCATGTGTTTCGCATGGATTTGAAGCTAACTCGTTTGTTTCGCCTGCATTTGAAGCTGCATCATGTATATCACAAGTATTTCAAGCTAAAGCATTTGTTTCGCATGGATATGAAGCTAACTCTTTTGTTTCGCCTGCATTTGAAGATAAATCATGTATAGCACAAGTATTTGAAGCTAAACCATTTGTATCGCGTGGATTTGAAGCTAAGCCTTCTACTTCGCATTGATTTGAAGCTAAATCATGTGTTCCGCTTGGTTTTGAAGCTAACTCGTTTGTTTCGCACGCAGTTGAAGCTAAATCATGTATATCACAAGTATTTGAATCTAAACCATTTGTTTCTCATGAATTTGAAACTAAGCCTTCCACTTCGCATTGATTTGAACCTAAATCATGTTTTTCGCTTGGATTTGAAGGTAAAGCGTTTGTTTCGCATGCAGTTGAAGCTAAATCATGTATATCACAAGTATTTGAAGCTAAACCATTTGTTTCTCATGTATTTGAAGCTAAGCGTTCCATTTCGCATTGATTTGAAGCTAACTCGTTTGTTTCGCATGCAGTTGAAGCTAGATCATGTTTATCACAAGTATTTGAAGCTAAACCATTTTGTTTCGCATGAATTTGAAGCTAAACCTTCTACTTCGCATTGATTTGAAGCTAAATCATATGTTTCGCATGGATTTGAAGCTAACTCGTTTGTTTCGCATGCAGTTGAAGATAAATCATGTTTATCAAAAGTATTTGAAGCTAAAGAATTTGTTTCGCATGGATTTGAAGCTGAGCCTTCTACTTGACATTGATTTGAATTTAAATCATGTGTTTCTCTTGGATTTGAAGCTAACATGTTTGTTTCGCAAGCAGTTGAAGCTAGATCATGTTTATCACAAGTATCTGAATCTAAACCATCTGTTTCGCAGGAATATGAATCTATGAATCTAAACCATGTGTTTCGCATGAATTTGAAGCCAAATGATGTGTTTCGCATGGATTTGAAGCTAACTCTTTTGTTTCGCCTGCATTTGAAGATAAATCATGTATATCACGAGTATTTGAAGCTACACCATTCGCATCGCATGGATTTGAAGCAAAGCCTTCAACTTCGCATTGACTTGAAGATAAATCATGTGTTTCGCTTGGATTTGAAGCTAACTCGTTTCTTTCGCATGCAGTTGAAGCTAAATTATGTATATCACAAGTATTTGAAGCTAAACCATTTTGTTTCGCATGAATTTGAAGCTAAGCCTTCTACTTCGCATTGATTTGAAGCTAAATCATATGTTTCGCATGGATTTGAAGCTAACTCGTTTGTTTCGCATGCAGTTGAAGCTAAATCATGTTTATCAAAAGTATTTGAAGCTAAAGCATTTGTTTCGCATGGATTTGAAGCTAAGCCTTCTACTTGACATTGATTTGAATTTAAATCATGTGTTTCTCTTGGATTTGAAGCTAACATGTTTGTTTCGCAAGCAGTTGAAGCTAGATCATGTTTATCACAAGTATCTGAATCTAAACCATCTGTTTCGCAAGAATATGAATCTATGAATCTAAACCATGTGTTTCGCATGAATTTGAAGCCAAATGATGTGTTTCGCATGGATTTGAAGCTAACTCTTTTGTTTCGCCTGCATTTGAAGATAAATCATGTATATCACGAGTATTTGAAGCTAAACCGTTTGATTCGCATGGATTTGAAGCTAAGCCTTCTACTTCGCATTGATTTGCAGCTAAATCATGTGTTTCGCTTGGTTTTGAAGCTAACTCGTTTGTTTCGCATGCAGTTGAAGCTAAATCATGTATATCACAAGTATTTGAAGCTAAACCATTTGTTTCGCATTGATTTGATGATAAGCCTTCTACGTCGCATGAATTTGAAGCTAACCCTTCTACTTCGCATTGATTTGAAGCTAAATCATGTGTTTCGCTTGGTTTTGAAGCTAACTCGTTTGTTTCGCATGCAGTTGAAGCTAAATCATGTTTATCACAAGTACCTGAATATAAACCATCTGTTTCGCATGAATATTGAGCTAAACTAAGTGATTCGCATGAATTTGAAACTTAATGATATGTTTCGCTTGGTTTTGAAGCTAACTCTTTTTCTTCGCCTGCATTTGAAGATAAATCACGTATAGCACAAGTATTTGAAGCTAAACCATTTGTATCGCGTGGATTTGAAGCTAAGCGTTCCACTTCGCATTGATTTGAAGCTAACTCGATTGTTTCGCCTGCATTTGAAGCTATATCACTTACATCGCAATTATCTGAAGATAAATCATTTGTTTCTCATGTATTTGAGGCTAAGCCGTCTATTTCGAATTTATTTGAAGCTAAATCATCTGTTTCGCATGGATGTGAAGCTAACTCGTTTTTTTCGCCTGTATTTGAAGATAAATCATGTATATCACAAGTATTTGAAGCTAAACCATTTTGTTTCGCATGAATTTGAAGCTAAGCCTTCTACTTCGCATTGATTTGAAGCTAAATCATGTGTTTCGCTTGGTTTTGAAGCTAACTCGTTTGTTTCGCACGCAGTTGAAGCTAAATCATGTATATCACAAGTATTTCAAGCTAAAGCATTTGTTTCGCATGGATATGAAGCTAACTCTTTTGTTTCGCCTGCATTTGAAGATAAATCATGTATAGCACAAGTATTTGAAGCTAAACCATTTGTATCGCGTGGATTTGAAGCTAAGCCTTCTACTTCGCATTGATTTGAAGCTAAATCATGTGTTCCGCTTGGTTTTGAAGCTAACTCGTTTGTTTCGCACGCAGTTGAAGCTAAATCATGTATATCACAAGTATTTGAATCTAAACCATTTGTTTCTCATGAATTTGAAACTAAGCCTTCCACTTCGCATTGATTTGAACCTAAATCATGTTTTTCGCTTGGATTTGAAGGTAAAGCGTTTGTTTCGCATGCAGTTGAAGCTAAATCATGTATATCACAAGTATTTGAAGCTAAACCATTTGTTTCTCATGTATTTGAAGCTAAGCGTTCCACTTCGCATTGATTTGAAGCTAACTCGTTTGTTTCGCATGCAGTTGAAGCTAGATCATGTTTATCACAAGTATTTGAAGCTAAACCATTTTGTTTCGCATGAATTTGAAGCTAAACCTTCTACTTCGCATTGATTTGAAGCTAAATCATATGTTTCGCATGGATTTGAAGCTAACTCGTTTGTTTCGCATGCAGTTGAAGATAAATCATGTTTATCAAAAGTATTTGAAGCTAAAGAATTTGTTTCGCATGGATTTGAAGCTGAGCCTTCTACTTGACATTGATTTGAATTTAAATCATGTGTTTCTCTTGGATTTGAAGCTAACATGTTTGTTTCGCAAGCAGTTGAAGCTAGATCATGTTTATCACAAGTATCTGAATCTAAACCATCTGTTTCGCAGGAATATGAATCTATGAATCTAAACCATGTGTTTCGCATGAATTTGAAGCCAAATGATGTGTTTCGCATGGATTTGAAGCTAACTCTTTTGTTTCGCTTGCATTTGAAGATAAATCATGTATATCACGAGTATTTGAAGCTACACCATTCGCATCGCATGGATTTGAAGCAAAGCCTTCAACTTCGCATTGACTTGAAGATAAATCATGTGTTTCGCTTGGATTTGAAGCTAACTCGTTTCTTTCGCATGCAGTTGAAGCTAAATTATGTATATCACAAGTATTTGAAGCTAAACCATTTTGTTTCGCATGAATTTGAAGCTAAGCCTTCTACTTCGCATTGATTTGAAGCTAAATCATATGTTTCGCATGGATTTGAAGCTAACTCGTTTGTTTCGCATGCAGTTGAAGCTAAATCATGTTTATCAAAAGTATTTGAAGCTAAAGCATTTGTTTCGCATGGATTTGAAGCTAAGCCTTCTACTTGACATTGATTTGAATTTAAATCATGTGTTTCTCTTGGATTTGAAGCTAACATGTTTGTTTCGCAAGCAGTTGAAGCTAGATCATGTTTATCACAAGTATCTGAATCTAAACCATCTGTTTCGCAAGAATATGAATCTATGAATCTAAACCATGTGTTTCGCATGAATTTGAAGCCAAATGATGTGTTTCGCATGGATTTGAAGCTAACTCTTTTGTTTCGCCTGCATTTGAAGATAAATCATGTATATCACGAGTATTTGAAGCTAAACCGTTTGATTCGCATGGATTTGAAGCTAAGCCTTCTACTTCGCATTGATTTGCAGCTAAATCATGTGTTTCGCTTGGTTTTGAAGCTAACTCGTTTGTTTCGCATGCAGTTGAAGCTAAATCATGTATATCACAAGTATTTGAAGCTAAACCATTTGTTTCGCATTGATTTGATGATAAGCCTTCTACGTCGCATGAATTTGAAGCTAACCCTTCTACTTCGCATTGATTTGAAGCTAAATCATGTGTTTCGCTTGGTTTTGAAGCTAACTCGTTTGTTTCGCATGCAGTTGAAGCTAAATCATGTTTATCACAAGTACCTGAATATAAACCATCTGTTTCGCATGAATATTGAGCTAAACTAAGTGATTCGCATGAATTTGAAGCTTAATGATGTGTTTCGCTTGGTTTTGAAGCTAACTCTTTTTCTTCGCCTGCATTTGAAGATAAATCACGTATAGCACAAGTATTTGAAGCTAAACCATTTGTATCGCGTGGATTTGAAGCTAAGCGTTCCACTTCGCATTGATTTGAAGCTAACTCGATTGTTTCGCCTGCATTTGAAGCTATATCACTTACATCGCAATTATCTGAAGATAAATCATTTGTTTCTCATGTATTTGAGGCTAAGCCGTCTATTTCGAATTTATTTGAAGCTAAATCATCTGTTTCGCATGGATGTGAAGCTAACTCGTTTTTTTCGCCTGTATTTGAAGATAAATCATGTATATCACAAGTATTTGAAGCTAAACCATTTTGTTTCGCATGAATTTGAAGCTAAGCCTTCTACTTCGCATTGATTTGAAGCTAAATCATGTGTTTCGCTTGGTTTTGAAGCTAACTCGTTTGTTTCGCACGCAGTTGAAGCTAAATCATGTATATCACAAGTATTTGAATCTAAACCATTTGTTTCTCATGAATTTGAAACTAAGCCTTCCACTTCGCATTGATTTGAACCTAAATCATGTTTATCGCTTGGATTTGAAGGTAAAGCGTTTGTTTCGCATGCAGTTGAAGCTAAATCATGTATATCACAAGTATTTGAAGCTAAACCATTTGTTTCTCATGTATTTGAAGCTAAGCGTTCCACTTCGCATTGATTTGAAGCTAACTCGTTTGTTTCGCATGCAGTTGAAGCTAGATCATGTTTATCACAAGTATTTGAAGCTAAACCATTTTGTTTCGCATGAATTTGAAGCTAAACCTTCTACTTCGCATTGATTTGAAGCTAAATCATATGTTTCGCATGGATTTGAAGCTAACTCGTTTGTTTCGCATGCAGTTGAAGATAGATCATGTTTATCAAAAGTATTTGAAGCTAAAGAATTTGTTTCGCATGGATTTGAAGCTAAGCCTTCTACTTGACATTGATTTGAATTTAAATCATGTGTTTCTCTTGGATTTGAAGCTAACATGATTGTTTCGCAAGCAGTTGAAGCTAGATCATGTTTATCACAAGTATCTGAATCTAAACCATCTGTTTCGCAGGAATATGAATCTATGAATCTAAACCATGTGTTTCGCATGAATTTGAAGCCAAATGATGTGTTTCGCATGGATTTGAAGCTAACTCTTTTGTTTCGCCTGCATTTGAAGATAAATCATGTATATCACGAGTATTTGAAGCTAAACTGTTTGATTCGCATGGATTTGAAGCTAAGCCTTCTACTTCGCATTGATTTGCAGCTAAATCATGTGTTTCGCTTGGTTTTGAAGCTAACTCGTTTGTTTCGCATGCAGTTGAAGCTAAATCATGTATATCACAAGTATTTGAAGCTAAACCATTTGTTTCGCATTGATTTGATGATAAGCCTTCTACGTCGCATGAATTTGAAGCTAAGCCTTCTACTTCGCATTGATTTGAAGCTAAATCATGTGTTTCGCTTGGTTTTGAAGCTAACTCGTTTGTTTCGCATGCAGTTGAAGCTAAATCATGTTTATCACAAGTACCTGAATATAAACCATCTGTTTCGCATGAATATTGAGCTAAACTATGTGATTCGCATGAATTTGAAGCTAAATGATGTGTTTCGCTTGGTTTTGAAGCTAACTCTTTTGCTTCGCCTGCATTTGAAGATAAATCATGTATAGCACAAGTATTTGAAGCTAAACCATTTGTATCGCGTGGATTTGAAGCTAAATCAAGTGATTCGTATGGATTTGAATCTCACTCTTTCGTTTCGTCTGCAGTTGAAGCTATATCACTTATATTCGCAAGTATTTGAAACCAAATAATTCGTTTCGTATGGTTTTAAAGCTAAGCCTTCTAGTTCGCATTAATTTGCAGCTAAATCATGTGTTCCTTATGGATTTCAAGATAACTCGTTTGTTGCGCATGCATTTGAATCTAAATCATATATATCACAAGTATTTGATGTTAAACCATTTGGTTCGCATTGATTTGAAGCTACGCCTTCTACTTCGCATTGATTTGATGTTAAATCATGTGTCTCCTTAGGTATGAAGCTAAATCGTTTGTTTCGCTTGCAGCGGAAGTTAAATCATGTATATCACAAGTATTTGAAGCTATACCATTTGATTCACAAGAATTTGTAACCAAGCCATCTACTTAGCATTAATTTGAAGCTAAATAATGTGTTCCGCTGGGATTTGAAGCTAAGCCTTCTACTTCGCATGAATTTGAATCTAAATCATGTGTT